>NW_022437159.1:622930-644923 GCF_009761245.1 Sapajus apella
TCACTGCAACCTCCACCTCCCAGGTTCGAGCTATTCTCTTGCCTTAGTCTCCCAAGTACCTGGGATTACAGGCATGTGCCACCACATCTGGCAAATTTTTGTATTTTTAGTAGATACAGGGTTTCACCATGTTGGCCAGTCTGGTCTCGAACTCCTGACCTCAAGTGATCTGCCAACCTTGGCTTCCCAAAGTGCTGGCATTACAGGCGTGAGCCACTGCACCTGGCCCAAATCTTTTTTCTTTTGTAACAGGACACAAGGGCTCTGACTGGAATGGCTACTTTCAGAGATAAACAGACTGCTCTAAGGAATCAAAGTTGATTTACAGAGTCAATAAAGCCCCTCGGGTAAGATGGTCTCATACCTTGTCAACATAGTCCCTGTACAGCGTTTCCTGACCCGTGGTAAGTAAAGAGTGTCTCTTTCTGACAGGCTCAGGATCCCCGAGTTATCTCGGGACCTTGAGGAGAGGAATTCACCCAGTTCCTACAGCATTTGGAGGCACAGATGAATACGTGGCTGGACTCAAGGCTTTAAAAAGTCTGAATCTGAGATTCCTTATAAAACAAAGTTCCAGGCCAGGCACAGTGGTTCATGCCTGTAATCCCAGCACTTTGGGAGGCCGAGGCGGGAGTATCACCTGAGGTCGGGAATTTGAGACCAGCCTGACCAACATGGAGAAACCCCATCTCTACTAAAAATACAAAATTAGCCAGGCATAGTGGCACATTCCTGTAATCCCAGCTACTCGGGAGGCTGAGACAGGAGAGTTGCTTGAACCTGGGAGGTGGAGGTTGTGGTGAGCCAAGATCATGCCATTGCACTCCAGCCTGGGCAACAAGGGCAAAACTCTGTCTCAAAAAACCAAAACAAAACACAAAGTTCCAGTAAAGCCAATTTTTAAAAGAGCCTATATGCCACGTGGCAAATAATTATTGTTACTATACTTTATGCAAATACTCAGGCCAAGTATTATAAGACTAAAACTTATTTTGCAAATAAATTTATCCTACTATGATTTGTCTTTAGTAAAAATGGGAACTGGAGAGAAAAAACTGTGTTTCAGAAAAAACTATAGTATACCTGTTGTTAGATTCTAGTCTTGTCCACTGTTTTTGAGTTTTTATTATTTTCTGCAATTTGGACTGAATCCTGAATTCTTTCCAGGCTACAAGTCTCAAATTAATGCTTTTAAATTTTTCTTTCATTTTTCTGATTTGGACTCAGTGAAATTAGTACTATATTATTCCTTGTAATACAGGCAAGAAAAACATGTCAGACTGACACTGCCTTCCTCCTCTGTAACTCGGGATGCTTTGAGCCTAACATCTGGATAAACTGCCCGGCATTAACCTTTGTTTCTCTTCTGTTTCCATGGAAACGCCACTTATTAAAAATCTGTTTGCCTTCATCACATGCAGTGGCCTAGCCCATCTCCAATGCCGCCTTCTGGATGAGATACAGCTATTTGGCGAAGCTGACCCTTTTTCAAAATGAGACAAGGCTTATGACCACCTTCATGAGGATTCACAGCTCTTTTTGTAGCCTGTCAAATATTTATACCTAAGCAACCTGCCATCATATCCAGTTACAATTGGCAGTGGGGAACCTGCTTGATAATTAAGAATTCAGGAAATGCGTCAGATAGCCCTGTGAAACATGCACCAACGGATCAAAGGTGTGTCTGACCCCATGCTGTTGCTAGACCAGTGGTTAGCATCCTGGTCCAGGCCAGAAGCATCCTGGTGGCCACACTACTTGTAACACTGGCCCTGATTGCAGGGACAGGCATATCTCTCTGTTGTAGGAGTGCAAGACAGGCATTCGCAGAGGCTATTCAGACCTTGCACTGTATTGCTCCAACAAACACCAGCTGTAAGTCCGAGTACTTGTGAATATTTACAATTCCAAATACATCAGTTCCATTCCGATACCCAATGGCTATGCTCCATTTCAGCAGGAAGCAGCCAGAATGAATATGGTGCCCAGATCTCATAGAAATGGAATGGAATATGTCAGTGGGGAAATATACCCCCATTTTTCTAGAGGGTTATTTAATTTTTCCCCTTTCTTCTTTTCTCTTTTCTGTGGTCCCCCACTTTCTACTTAGCCTTTTAAAATTGCAAATATAGGCCGGGTGTGGTGGCACATGCCTGTAATCCCAGCAGATTGGGAGGCTGAGGCAGGTGGATCACTTGAGGTCAGGAGTTTGAGACCAGCCTGGCCAATATGGTGAAACCCCATCTCTACTAAAAATACAAAAATTAACTGGGCGTGGTGACTGGTGCCTGTAATCCCAACTACTCAGGAGGCTGAGGCAGGAGAATCACTTGGGCCTGGTAGGTGGAGGTTGCAGTGAGCCAAGATTGCGCCACTGCACTCCAGCCTGGGCGACAGAGCAAGTCCATCTCAAAAAAAAAAGAAAAGGAAGGAAGGAAGGAAAGAAAGAAATGCAAATATAGCCTTCTACCTCCCTTTCACCAGACTCCCTATAGGCAAGTTCATCGAACTGGGATCCAAAGTGACCAAGAGTTAACAGTCGATTTGCAAACTGAAGCATGCCTGCTAAGGAACTTTCACCCTAAAGGAGGTTGCCTTGAGAGATACTAGCCTGCCCACGAAGACGCCAGCAGTCACCAGCTCCACTACTGGTAGGTAAGGACCCCTTACCTTGCTCGCTTCCTTCCCTGCCTTTTAAAAGTGCTTGCTTTTGCTCCAAAGGTGAAGTGGCACATTTAAAGGCAGGATGCCTGTGCCTCTCCCACTAAGCTAGCTTTGCAATAAATGATTTCATTTCTACCAGACCTTGATCTTGTTAATTGGACTCTGCATATGGCAAGCAACTCACCATGTTACACCATTGTGTAACTGAACTCACCATGCTACTTTGGTTACTGTGGCCTTACAGTATAGTTTGAAGTTGGGTAATGTAATGTGATGCCTCCAGCTTTGTTCTTTTTGCTTAGGATCTCTTTGGCTATTCGGACTCTTTTTTGGTTCCAGGTGAATTTTAAAATAGTTTTTCCTAGTTCTGTGAAAAATGACATTAGTAGCTTGACAGGAATAGCATTGAATCTATAGATCGCTTTGGGCAGTGTGGCCATTTTAATGATATTCTTCCAATCCATGAGCATGGAATGTTTTTCATTTGTTTGTGTCCTCTATGACTTCCTTCAGCAGTGTTTTGTCACTCTCCTTGTGGAGATGTGCCTGTTTCCTCTTCGTCTTCTGCCATAATTGTAAGTTTCCTGAGGCCTCCTCAGCCATGCTTACTGTACAGCCTGCAGAACTGTGAGCCTATTAAATCTCTTGTCTTTGTAAATTATCCAGTCTCAGATAGTTCTTTATGGCAGAGTGAGAACAGACTAACACAGAAAATATATGTTGAAACCCTAGTTACTTGGAAGGCTGAGATGGAAGGTTGTGTGAGCCAGCTGTTTGAGGCTACAGTGAGCCATGACCACACCATTGTGTAACTGAACTCACCATGTTACACAAAGTAGCATGGTATGGGTACAAAAACAGACACACAGACCAATGGAACAGAATAGAGGACCTAGAAATAAAGCCACACACCTACAGCCATCTGATCTTTGACAAAGTCAACAAAAATAAGCAATAGGGAAAGGACTCCCTCTTCAATAAATGGTGCTGGGAGAGCTGGCTAATCATATGCTGAAGATTGAAACTGGATCACTTTCTTTCATCATATACAAAAATTAACTCAAGACCGGGCGAGGTAGCTCATGCCTGTAATCCCAGTACTTTGGGAGGCCAAGGCGAGTGGATCACTTGAAGTCAGGAGTTCAAGACCAGCGTGGCCAACATGGTGAAACCCCATCTCTACTAAAAAATACAAAAAATTGGCCAGGCGTGGTGGCTCACATCTGTAATCCCAGCACATTGGGAGACCAAGGCTAGCGGATCACAAGGTCAGGAGTTTGAGACCAGCCTGGCCAATATGGTGAAACTCTCTCTCTACTAAAAATATAAAAAGTAGCCAGGCGTGGTGATGCACGCCTGTAGTCCCAGTTACTCAAGAGGCTGAGACAGAAGAATCACTTTAACCTGGGAGGCAGAGTTTGCAGTGAGCCAAGATCGTGCCACTGCATTCCAGCCTGGGCGGCAAAGTGAGACTGTCTCAAAATAATAATATAGTAATAATAATAACTCAAAATGGGTTAAAGATTTAAATATAAAACTTCAAACTATAAGAATCCAAGAAGACTGGACACATCTTTGTAGCAATTAAAAAAATAAAATAAAAAAAAAAGAATCCAAGAAGAGCCAGACACGGTGGCTCATGCCTGTAATCCCAGCACTTTGGAGGCCAAGGAGGGTGGATCACCTGAGGTTGGGAGTTCAAGACCAGCCTGACCATCGTAGAGAAACCCCATCACTACTAAAAATACAAAATTAGCCAGGCGTGCTGGTGCATGACTGTAATTCCAGCTACTTGGAGGCTGAGGCAGGCGAATCATTTGAACCCAAGAAGCGGAGGTTGCAGTGAGCCAAGATTACACCATTGCACTCCAGCCTGGGCAACAAGAGAAAAACTACATCTCAAAAAAAAAAAAAAAAAAGTGGGAGCTAAACATTGAGTATACATGGACATAAAGAGGGGAACAGTGGACACCAGGGATTACTAGAGAGGGGAGGGAGGGGATGAGTACTGAAAAACTAACTATTGGGTACTATACTTAGTACTGGGTACTATGCTGAGCACCTGGGCAATGGGACCAATCATACCCTAAACCTCAGCATCACACATTATACCCAGATAACAAACCTGCACATGTCCTCCCTTAATCTAAAATAAAAATTGAATTTTTTTAAAACAACAAGGAATTTTGGAAATTTCTCAAATGTTTCCATATTTAAATAACATTTATTTTATTTTTTTTTAATTTAGTTTATTTTATAATACCAGCAATTAAACACGTTTTTAGGTTGATTTTTTTTTTAATTGTACTTTAAGTTCTGGAGAACATGTTCAGATCTTGCAGGATTGTTGCATAGGTACACACATGCCACGGTGGTTTGCTGTCTCCATCCCCCCTTCACTTACATCCGGCATTTCTCCCAGTGTTATCCATCCCCAACCTCCCTGCTCTCCCCTCCCCCACAGTCCCTTTCCTAGGCCCCCACCCCCCAACTGACCCCTTGTGTGATGGTCCCCTCCTGTGCCCATGTGTTCTCATTGTGGTTTTTCTGTTGTTGTTTTGTTTTTTTTTTTGAGACAGAGTTTCACTCTTGTTGCCCAGGCTGGAGTGCGTGGTGTGATCTCAGCTCACCACAACCTCTGCCTCCCGGGTTCAAGTAATTTTCCTGCCTCAGCCTCCCGAGTAGCTGGGATTACAGGCATGCGCCACCACAGCTGGCTAATTTTGTATTTTTAGTAGAGACAGAGTTTCACCATGTTGGTCAGGCTGGTCTCAAACTCCCGACCTCAGGAGATCCGCCTGTCTTGGCCTCCCAAGTGCTGGGATTACACGCGTGAGCCACCGCGCCCAGCCAAAATTATTTTTTAAAATTTTGAAAAAGAAACATGCAGAATGCTGTGCATAGTATGCTACCATTTTGGTAAAGAGAGGATGGACATTTACTAAGAAATAGGTGGAAAAAAGGAAAATGGGGTGGGGGAAGCACAGTATTGTGTGTACATACGGAATATTGCAGAAGGCAATGTTAGAAGTGGATTCCATCGCTTGCTTCTTTTGTAATTTACATTTTTTTCTTTCTTTAAGCTTTTTTTTTTTTTTTTGGTAGAGATAGAAGTCTTGTTTGTTGCCCAGGCTGATAAGCTCCTGGGCCCAAGTGATCCGCCCACCTCAGCCTCCCAAAGCATTGGGATTACAGGTGTGAGCTGTGGCCCCCAGCCTCAGCCACTGCATCTGATTGGAAAAACAGTTAGGCACCACCACCATCATCCAAAAATCAGAGGTCAGCGAACTATGACCCATGGACCTGTGCTTTTGTTTTGTTTTGTTTTTTGAGATGGAGTATTGCTCTTGTTGCCCAGGCTGGAGTGCAGTGACACAATCTCGGCTCACTGCAACCTCCACCTCCCGGGTTCAAGCCATTCTCCTGCCTCAGCCTCCTGAGTAGCTGGGATTACAGGCATGCGCCACCACGCCCAGCTAATTTTGTATTTTTAGTAGAGATGGGATTTCTCCATGTTGGTGAGGCTGGTCTTGATCTCCCAACCTCAGATGATCCGCCCACCTTGGCCTCCCACAGTGCTGGGATTACAGGCATGAGCCACTGCACCTGGTGGACCCATGTTTTTATGAATAAAGTTTTATTGGAACATAGCCACCCCATTTGTTTACATATTGTCTCTGGGTGCTTTCCTACTGTAACAGCAGGGCTGAGTTATACAATAGAGACTGTATAGTCCACAGAGCCTAAAATGTTTACTGTGTGGCCCTTAATGGAGGACACCTCCTGACCTGGATCTAAATCAACTGGACTGACACCCAAGCCCTTTGCCTAGCAAGCCCCAAACACCCTCAGCCCAGTTCTCCACCCTCCTCCTCCCCCCATTCTAGCCTGGCTGGTCTCCTCTCTGTCTTTCATGAAGAAAGAGAAAAACAGATGCCTCCTTATCTCAGCAGCGCCAGGTGTCTGTTCCTGGAAAAGGAGCACAGGTCAGAAGGGGGAGACCCAGTGCTCCCCGCCTTTCCTCCTCTCCATGGCCAACTGGAATCCAGAGGATGAACAGATGCCAAGGAATGAATGAAGGAGGGTGTACCTGGGCTCTCCTCCCACCTTGGAACCTGATTTGCTCACTGGTCTGGGCGCAGCCTTGTCATCCCCCTCCGTGACAGGGGAGGGTGAATCAATGAACTCTAAAGACCCTTCCAGTTCTCACTTTCTAGGGCAGGAGCGTGACCTCCCTGACCCCTGCAAAGTCGAGCATGGTCATAAAAAGAGGTACATGAGACAACGCCCAGAACGGAAGCCCGCCCTGACTGACTGCTGGCGATTCCACACTGCTCCACAAGGTGGCGGTACAGGCGAGAGAGAGGAGGCCGTAGCCGGCTCCCGGGCGACTGGGCCGCTCACGGTGGCTCGGGCCTCGCAATGCCACCTCCTTTCCTTACCAGTCACGTCTCTGCGGGAGGTGGGGGCCCTTCTGCCTCAACTTATAGATCTCCATTCCCATCTCTACCCTAGGTCTCCCAGTTCCAGCTGCGGCTGCACGTGCACTCGATTCTCCCAACAGCCTGATGAGCTAGGGACCCTCATTGCCCATCCCAAGTCCCCTGGACCCCTTTCCTCTGCCAGCCTGCCCTGCCTCACCCTCTGCCCCTCTACGTTGGTTTCCTTTCCTTTCCTTTCTTTCTCTTTCTTTCTTTTACTTTTTCTCTTTCTTTCTTTCATTCTCTCTTTCTCTTTCTCTATTTTCCTCCCTTCCCTTTCTTCTGTCATTTTTTCTTCCTTCCTTTCCTACTTTCTTTCTTTCTCTCTCTCTGTCTCTCTTTCTTTCTTTCCTTTTCTTCCTCCTTCCCCCCCCCTTTTTTTTTTTTTTTTTTTTTTTACAGTTTTTCCCTTTTTACCCAGGCTGGAGTGCATTGGCGTGATCTCGGCTCACCGCAACCTCCGCCTCCTGGGTTCAGGCAATTCTCCTGCCTCAGCCTCCCGAGTAGCTGGAACTACAGGTGTGCTCCACCATGCCCAGCTAATTTTTGTATTTTTAGTAGAGATGGAATTTCACCATGTTGACCAGGATGGTATCAATCTCGTGACCTCATGATCCACCCGTCTCGGCCTCCCAAAGTGCTGGGATTTTAGGCGTGAGCCACCGCACCCAGCCCTCTCTTTCTTTCTTTCTTTCTTTTCTTTCTTTCTTCTTTCTTCTTTCTTTCTTTCTTTTTCTTTCTTTCTTTCTTTTTTTGGTGAGACAGAGTCTTGCCCTGCTGCCCAGCCTGGAGTGCAGTGGCATGATCTCAGCTCACTGCGACTTCCACCTTCCAGGTTCAAGCAATTCTCCTGCTTCAGCCTCCCAAGTAGCTGGGATTACAGGTGCCCACCACCACTCCAGGCTAATTTTTTATATTTTTGATAGAAACAGGGTTTTGCCATGTTGGACAGGCTGGTCTTGAACTTCTGGCCTCAAGTGATCCACCTGCCTCGCCTCCCAAAGTGCTGGGATTACAGGTGTGAGCCACCGCGCCAGGTCTCTATGTTGGTTTTCACTGCAGAGAATGTGTCCAGAAATCCCGTGTATTTGCTCCCATTTCTGCTGTAACAAATCACCACTCAGTGGCTGAGAACAACACCTACGTATTATCTCACAGGTCTGTACGTCTGTATGTCCTGGATGGCAGGGCTTGGGGTTGAAGGCTCACATCACAAGTCTCCACCTACTGTGATCTCATCTGGTGCTTGGAATCCCCTTCCAGGCTCACTCCTCTTGCTGGATGGCTGTAGGACCTAGGTCTTGCCTCCTGTCATCTCATCATTCTCTGCTCCTGCCCCTCTGCCACCAGCCAGAGAAAGCTTTCTGCTTTAAGGTCTCAAGGGATTACATTGGGCGAACCCGGATAATCCCGGACTGTCTCCCTGTCTGAGTCAACTGTGCCAAAAAATGAGACATGCAGGAGCAACAGCTCCTGGGCAGGGCATCTCTGGGGGGCTATCTCAGAAATTCTGCCTGCCTGACCCATCCTCTTGTTCCATCGCCACACCCCATATCTCAAAGTCCCGTCATGTCCTGTAGATCGCTCTCACCAACTCCCTGAGCTCGGCCTCATGGCCCCAGGTCACACTCACAGCTCCCTCGCTGCTCTCATTCGTCTCCCTCTTCCCCAGGCATCCTGCTCACCCTCTGGTCCCCTGCCATAGCCTAAATGCTCTTCCAAAAACAAAGCTAACCATGCAGCTCCCCAATTTAAAATCCTGCAGTGGTACCCCAGGAGCCTCGGGGGATGAACGAAAGTCCATAACAGAAGTCATTTGTTCAAATGATTTCTGAGCACGGACTCTCCACCAGGCACCTCCTGCAGCTTCCTTCACCGTAGGATGGGGAGATTCAACCATGAAGAAGGCTGCAGTAAGCAATAAGGGTCTGTCCCAGCAGACCCTGCCCCAGTTCCCTCCTCACCCCTAGGTCTCCCCAGTACCCTCTTCTACCCCATCCCATCCAGCATTTCTGTAGAGAGCAGTTTTCCCAGATCCCTCCCTAGGTTCCAGTCCTATATTGCTACCACGGGTGGCACTTTCCCGTGTGGAACCCTTGGGAGGCCAGGACTCTCTGTCTAGCTCACCATGGCTCCCCCAATGCCTAGCACAGTGTTGGGCACATAAAGATGCTCAGTAAGTTGTTCTGAATGAATGCAAAGTCCAATATGCATGGTGCAGACCCAAACCTCCTGAGATTCCCTTCACTTGTAAAAATTGTCTGCCCTTGTGCCAGTGATTTTTCAGTGAATCTCTAGGGGGCTAATGGTCCTGGCCCCCACAGCTCCATAGCACAATGTCTAGAAGGAGGCCAGGTGCATTGGTTCACACCTGTAGCCCAGTGCTTTGGGAGGCCGAGGTAGCAGATCACTTGAGGTCAGGAGTTCAAGACCAGCCTGGGCAAGATGGCAAGACCCTGTCTCTACTAAAAATACAAAAATTAGCTGGGCGTGGTGGTGCGTGCCTGTAGTCCCAGCTACTTGGGAGGCTGAGGCACGAGAATCACTTGAACCCAGGAGGCAGAGGTTGCAGTGAGCCGAGATCGCGCCACTGCACTCCAGCCTGGGTGACAGAGGGAGACTGTCTCGAAAACAAACAAACAACAATGAAAAGAACAAAGTCTGACAGGAACGTCAGTGTCAACTCCAAGGGTCCTAAAAGAAGGGAAGACATTTTCCAGCACAAAAAATGTGGCCATTAAGAACTTGCTCAAGAGGCCAGGTGCAGTGGCTCACGCCTGTAATCCCAACACTTTGGGAGGCTGAGGTGGGTGGATCACATGAGGTCAGGAGTTTGAGGCCAGTATGGCCAAAATGATGAAACCCCATCTCTACAAAAAATATAAAAATTAGCCGGACATGGTGGTGGGCACCTGTAATCTCAGCTACTTGGGATGCTGAGGCAGGAGAATTGCTTGAACCCAGGAGGTAGGGGTTGCGGTGAGCCAAGATCTCACTACTGCACTCCAGCCTGGACAACAGAGCAAGACTCCATCTCAAAAAAAAAAAAAAAAAAAAAAAAAGAACTTGCTCAAGAGTCCTGTTAAGCAGTGGTGGCAGCATGGTGCTGTGGAGAAGGGCAGGTTTTGTGCACATGTGAAGATACACACACCCCCAACAATACCCGCCAGCCTTTAGCAAAACAGCAAAGAAAATGAGAGGGAAAGGCCCCAACAGAGGAAACCTTTTCCTGATTTTTGAGACCATGGCAAGTGAATAGAAGAAGGTAACAGATGGAAGAGGTGTCGAGGGCCGCAGCCCAGGAAAGGCTGCAAGGGGACCGCAGGGGAGACCAAGCCACCAGGCACCCCAGGCCCAGGGAGCAGGAAGTGAGAGTCAGCACTGAGACAGCAGCTGCACTTGGCATCCGCCACCACCTTGCTCCTCTAGAAAGCCCCAGACAAAAATTTCGTCTCTGGGGCCAGGGGCAGTGGCTCATGCCTATAATCCCAGCACTTTGGGAGGCCAAGGTAGGAGCATTGCTTGAGGTTAGGAGTTTGAGGCCAGCGTGGGCAACATGGCAAGACTGTCTCTACAAAAAATGTAAATATTAGCTGGGTGTGGTGGTGCACGCCTGTGGTCCCAGCTACTCAGGAGGCTGAGGTAGGAGGATCACTTGAGCCTGGGAGGAGGAGTTTGTGGTGAGATATGATTGGGCCATTGCACTCCAGCCTGGGTGACAGAGCAAGGCTCCATCTCAAAAATGACAAAAACGAAAACCAAATCTGTCTGGGAAAAGCTCAGGCTTTTGGTTGGTGGCCCAGAGTAAAGCCTGTCTCCAACTGCCACTGGGGCTCTGTGGCTGATAATGGATTTGATGGCTGCCCATTCCCCATGGCCAGAGCCTACAGGTGCCATCCCTCCTGTGGCTCACCTCCACACAGAGCACCCTGGCAGAAACTAGTCTGTGTGAGACAGCGGTGGATATATGTTATAAATGTGTCCAAACCCATAGAATGTACAACACCAAGGGTGAACCCTCACATCAACCATGGACTCTGGGCGGTAATGATGTGACAACATAGGCTGATCAATTGTAACAAATGTGTGCTTGGGTGGAAGATGACGATGGGAGAGGACGTGCATGCATGGGGCAGGGGGCAGATGGGAAATCTCTCTACCTCCCTCTCAGTGTTGCTGTGAACTTCAGACTCCTCTGTGGAGGCTAAAGCAACTCCATCTTGGATGCTAATCTACTATGTTGGCTTCTGATTAACTCCCGTTCCAGGAAGGCCTCAAGATTTCCAGTGTATCCATTGTTCCTTGTGTATGAGACTGTACTTATCATACATCCTACCATTAAGTCAAATAGCCTTGATGTTAGCATACTTCACTTGTCCACACATCCCTTCTAAATAACCCATTCCCTTGCTATAGGTGCCCTGGATCTGGGGATACTGCTGTGGGGATCTACTGTTTTGTCTCGCCACCACTGGAGACACAGACGTGGCTTCTGTTCATAAGTACCTATGAAATGTTTCTTTTCAAGAAACTGGATTTGTCAAGACAACGGGTTGAAATGTGAAGAAATTGAATGCTTGTACACTGTTGGTAGGAATGTAAAATGGTGCAGCCACTTTGGAAAACAGCCTGGACTTTCCCCAAAAAGTTAAACATGGAGTTACCATTTCACCCAGCCATTTCTGTTCTAGGTATCTACCCAAGAGAACAGCAAACATATACCAACACAAACACTTGTCCACAAATGTTCACAGCAGCATTATTCATAATAGCCAAACAACCCAATCCATGAACTGATGAATGGATAAAATGTGGTATATCTAAACAATGGAATATTATTTAATAATAAAGCACTAGGCCGGGCACAGTGGCTCACGCCTGCAATCCCAGCACTTTGGGAGGCAGAGGTGGGCAGATCATGAGGTCAGGCATTTCAGACCAGCCTGGCCAACATGGTAAAACCCTGTTTCTACTAAAAATACAAAAATTAGCTGGGCATGGTGGTGCACGCACCTGTAATCCCAGCTACTAGAGAGGCTGAGGCAGAATTGCTGGAACACAGGAAGCAGAGGTTGCAGTGAGCTGAGATCACGCCATTGCACTCCAGCACGGACAAACCTGGAAAACGTAATTCTAAGGAAAAGAAGCCAGTCACAAAAGACTATATATTATGTGATTCCATTTCTATGAAATGTCCAGAACACAGAAATCTATAGAGGCAGAAGTAGATTAGTGGTAGCTTAGAGTTCAGGAAAGACAAGAAGGTCAGAGGGTAATAGCTAAAGGATACAGTGTTTCTATTTTCTTTTTTTATTTTGAGGTGGGTGTCTCTCTCTGTCACCCTGGATGGAGTTCAGTGGCACAATCACAGCTCACCACAGCCTTAACCTCCTGGACTCAGGTCATCCTCCTACAGGCTGGCCTCGAACTCCTGGGCACAAGAGAGTCTCTCGCCTCAACCTCCCAAAGTGCTGGCATTACAAGTGTGAGTCACTGTGCCTGCTAATATCTCAATTTTTGGCTGGACGAGGTGGCTCATGCCTGTAATTCCAGCACTTTGAGAGGCTGAGGCTGGGTGAATCACTTGAGCCCAGGAGTTAGAGACCAATCGGGGCAACATGGCAAAACACCATCTCTACACAAAATACAAAAATTAGGGGGCATGGTGGTGTGTGCCTGTAGTCCCACCTACTCAGGAGGCTGAGGTGGGAAGATCAATTGAGTCCTGGAGTTCAAGACTGCAGTGAGCTATGATTCAGCCACTGCACTCCAGCCTGAGCGATACAGGAGATTCTCTCTCTCTCTCTCTCTCTCTCAATATATATATGTAAATTAAATTTAAAAAATCCTCCCCAATTTTTTAAAAGATGAGACGTTAGTCCACCTAGATCTAACTTTCTCACTTTATAGGTGAAGCACTCAAGCCCAGAGAGGCTAAATGACTTGCCTAAAGTCACTTGTCATTTAGAGCCCTGACTAGCGCCCATTAATCATTATGTTATCACTCACTGTACACTGCTTAAAGTAAGCTTGGCTGGGCACAGTGGTTCACAGTGCCTGTAATGCCAGCACTGTGGGAGGCCAAGGTGGGCGAATCACTTGTGGTCAGGAGTTTGAGACCAGCCTGGCTAACATGGTGAAACTCCGTCTCTACTAAAATACAAAAATCAGTCAGGCATGGTGGTGCACTCCTGTAATCCCAGCTACTTAGGAGTCTGAGGCATGAGAATTGCATGAACACAGGAGGCAGAAGTTGCAGTAAGCCAAGATTGCGCCACTGTACTCCAGCTTGGGTGACAGAGCGAGACTCCCTCTCGAAGGAAAGAAAGAAAGAAAGAGAGAGAGAGAGAGAGAAAGAAAGAAACGGAAAGAAAGAAAAAAAAGAAAGAAAGAAGAAAGAAAGAAAGAAAGAAAGAAAGAAAGAAAGGGAGAGAGAGAAAGAAAGAGTAAGCTCAAGTAGCCATTTCAACAAAATAAAAAATCAATAAAGTCATGCAGAACAGCTTGGATCCATAACAGATCTCTGAGTCTGGCTTTAGAAATACACAGTGTGTTAACAACAAAAGAAGAAAACAGGCTGGCGCGGTGGCTCACATCTGTAATCCCAGCACTGTGGGAGGCCAAGGTGAGTGGATCACCTGAGGTCAGGAGTTCGAGACCAGCCTGACCAACATGATGAAATGCCGTCTTTCCTAAAAATACAAAATTTAGCTGTGTGTGGTTGTGGGCACCTGTAATCCCAGCTACTTGGGAGGCTGAGGCAGTAAGACCACTTGAACCTGGGAGGCAGAGGTTGCAGTGAGCCCAGATCGTGCCACTGCACTCCAGCCTGGGTGACAGAGGGAGCCTCTGCCTCAGAAACAAAAATAAAAATCCCAAGAAAACGGTGTGGTTTTCTGAGGACATATTTGTTCTCAGCACTTCATTGTCTTATGGCTCAAAATGCTGACACGTGTGACCTGGGCCAAGCTGAGGTGTCTACACTTTCACTATTTACATATCCTTCAGAACTTAAGTCAAATGTCAAATCACAAGGTATGGGTACAGTCTGGGCTTGGAAACAAGTGGACCTGGGTTCAAATCCAGCTTTGTGTGAGCTACACCAAACTATTCACCTTTATGTGTCTCAGTAAATTGTGAATATAAAGGTGTATATTCCTGGCAAAAGAATGGTAAAGTCTTTACCAGACTAAGAGATATGGTAAAGGTAATAAAGGTATTTTTTGGTGGGCACTGAATGAGATATTGTATGTAATATGCTCGGCACATAAATGTTAACTTTTTTCTTTCATCCACGTAAGAACTGAAAGGACTTCACAACTGAGGCTCTGAGTGATGTCAGTCAAGCGAACACATTTGTTGAATTTGTTTGAATTGGGTTTCTCAGGAATGAAATTCTCTATCACTCTTGCGTGCCCCATGCACGCAGCTGGCAGTACTTCTCCCCTTGGTGATTCTGGCACATTTTCATCTGTCCTAAAAAGCAGAAACACCACTCAGAAACAAGAACAGAAAACTGCCCTGCAGAGTCCTGCCAGCTGTGAGCTTGGAGGAGGCCACAGAGCTGCTCTCACAGATCTCACATGACACTCAAGAAAGGATTTCCAGAGAGGAGCAGAACCACTATTACAAGACAGAAGAGGAGGGAGAAGGGTGGGGAGAGTATGTGGTGGGAATGTTCAGCAAAGTTCTCAGCAGGAAGGCAAAAGCTGACAGTAACCTAAAGCTCAGGAAGGAGCTATCTTTTCTAAAGAAATTGCAAAACAGGCTGGGCACAGTGGCTCACGCCTGTAATCCCAGCACTTTGGGAGGCTGAGGCAGGTGAATCACCTGAGGTCTTGAGTTTGAGATCAGCCTGACCAACATGAAGAAACCCCATCTCTACTAAAAATACAAAATTAGGCCAGGCGTGGTGGCTCATGCTTGTAATCCCAGCACTTTGGGAGGCCAAGGCGGGCGGATCACAAGGTCAAGAGATTGAGACCATCCTGGCCAACATGGTGAAACTCCGTCTCTACTAAAAAATAGAAACATTAGCTGGGCATGGTGGTGTGTGCCTGTAGTCCCAGCTACTAGGGAGGCTGAGGCAGGAGAATTGCTTGAACCCGGGAGGTGGAGATAGCAGTGAGCTGAGATTGCACCACTGTACTCCATCCAGCCCGCTGCCTGGTGACAGAGCAAGACTCTGTCTCAAAGAAAAAAAAATACAAAATACAAAATTAGCTGGGCATGGTGGCGCATGCCTGTAATCCCAGCTACTTAGGAGGCTGAGGCAGGAGAATAGCTTGAACCCAGGAGGCAGAGGTTGCCGTGAGCCAAGATCTTGCCATTGCACTCCAGACTGGGCAACAAGAGCAAAACTGCCTCAAAAAGAGAAAGAAAGAAAGAAATTGCAAAACAAAAACCTAAAGGAGCTATTTTTTTTACATTGTACGTACAAACCTTATTTACTTAAAGATTGTTTTTTACTGTTTATATAGCATGTTGATTAATGACTGATGTATTTTTCTATTTGTGAAGAGTTTTTGGGAGGTCTAAGGTTAAGATGGATTACATCATAATTTCTCTTATTAAAACACTAAATTTTAGGTCTGGTGCAGTGGCTTATGCCTGTAATCCCAGCACTTTGGGAGGCTGAGGCGGGCAGATCAGGAGGTTAGATCAAGACCATTCTGGCCAACATTGTGAAACCCTGTCTCTAATAAACATAAAAAAAAAAAAAATTAAAATACTAAATTTTAAGCTAGATGCAGGTGCACCTATAGTACCAGCTACTTAGGAAGCTGAGGCAGAGATTCCTTGAGATCAGGAGTTCAAGGCCAGCCTGGGCAACAAATATACTGATATCTCATCTCTAAAAATAGGTAAATAAATCCACAAAATAAAGCACTGAATTAAAAATAAATATTTTATTATTGTTTTTAGAGTCTCTGTCACTCAGGCTGGAGGGCAGTGGTGCAATCTCAGCTCACTACAATCTCTGTCTTCCGGGTTCAAGTGATTCTCCTGCCTCGGCCTCCCAAGTAGCTGGGACTACAGGCCCATGCCACCATGCTCGGCTAATTTTTGTATTTTTATTTTATTTTTATTTTATTTTATATATATATATATATATTTTACAGTCCAGAGGTCTTTTATTTATTTATTTTTAACACCTATTATGCCATGAATTCATAGGGAATAGGTTCCAGCAGCTCAGGCTCCTTCCCATTGGTTCTCACAAAGTGTGCTTCTCTGGGTGGAGCAGGCTGGCGCTTCAGGTGGACCCAGGTACCTTTCTCTTTGGCGTCTTTCTTTTTCTGATCATTTTCCTTCACACGTTTTAGGAAGCTATCTCGGTTCTTAGAGCGCTTGATGTGCTCAATACACATTAATTCTCTTGGCAAGAATCTTGCCCTTAACTTGTTTGCCAACAGCATGCTGGGTAACATTGCAGGCTCTTCCAGTTTTGCCATGATAACATTTGTGGGGCATTCCTTTTTGAACAGTACCCATTCCCTTGATGTCTACAATATCACCTTTCTTATAGATTCGCATATACATGGCCAAAGGAACAAATCCATGTTTTCTAAAAGGCCTAGAGAACATGTATCGAGTGCCTCTCCTCTTTCCCTTTGTGTTCGTCATTTTGGCGAATTCCTGAAGATGGCGGTTCCGGCCGAAAGGACTGTATTTTTATTAAAGATGGGGTTTCACCATGTTGGCCAGGCTGGTCTCGGACTCCTGACATCAAGAGATCTGCCCTCCTTGACCTCCCAAAGTGCTCAGATTACAGGCATGAGCCACTGCCTCCGCATAAAAACCTATTTTGTTTTTATTTAATGCAAAACAAACAAAATTTATTGCACCTTTGTTCCAGTGTTAAAAGGTTTTTTTTGTTTGTTTGTTTTTAAGATACAGGGTTTTCCTCGGTGGCCCAGACTGTCAGTGGCTATTCACAGGTGCAGTCATGGCTCACTGCAGCCTCTAACTCCTGGGCTCAAGCAAACCCCATCTCAGCCTCCTGAGTAGCTGGGACCACCAGCACACTGGGGAATGGCCAATTTTTAAGTTAGTTTAACTGACCTGTGCTCCCACAGCCACCAGAACACTTCTAAGTTTCTATTTACTGGCTTATTCTAGCAATATAAAAAATGGCAGGCTTGCCACATCAGGATCAAAGGTAATTAGTATTACAAGTTAGTCATTTTTAGCAATTATCTAATTAATATCCATCCAGAGTTCCAAAACACAGTGGAAGAGGCTTAACAGAGATACCAAGATCCACTGGATCTCGGCCTGCCACCGCCCCCGACTCCCTGGCGGCTCTGTCCCTTAGCCTTCTACCCATCCAGCGCGTGGCTCTTCATAGCTCTCCCCGCGCCCGCCAGGGACCTCAGTCCCCAAAGCCTTCCCTCGACTGTTCCTGGCTTCGCTCCAGCCGTCCTCCCCTCAGCGCCGTCTCACTTCCCAGCTAGGCCCTCAGCGTTTGTAGCGTCAGGCAGGGGTAAGAACTGCGGGGAAAATAGCGGGTGAAAGGATGCTGGTGGGGGAGGAAGGGGACTGCAATTTTAGATAAAGTCACCGGGGAAACCTCTCCCATGGAAAACACTGGAGCAGAACCCTGCGGGAAGAGAGCGAGCCACGCCCTATCTGGAGAAAAACGGTGCAGACGCAGGTTAGTGGGGTGATCCCTTGCTCTGTATCTTTCACACCTGCGCATCAGGGTCCAAGGGTCAGAAAACAAAGAAAGAAAAATTATGCAAGAAAGGAAGCGCCCTTCCCAGCGCCTCCCCGGGCCCCGGCCCCGCCCCCTCAGGCCCTGCTTCCCCAGGGCCCCTCCCCTTGCCTCACGTTCCCTCGGTTCCGCCCTAATCCGCTCCGCCCCGCTCCTTGGTCGGGGGCGGCCCCGCCCCTAAGATCATGACTCCGCCCCCCTCTGCTCCGTAGTTAAGAAGCTAAGCATCAACGATAGGACTGAGTCGGAGACCTCGTTTCCTGATTGGCCGTGTTGCACGGCGGCTTCTCGTGCAGCTGGTAACCCGGAAGTGATGCCTAAAGCTGCGGACCGCGTGGTCTCGCCTCCTTGGGACTAGGTTTCCGCGGCCGCTGCCATGACCAAAATAAAGGCAGATCCCGACGGGCCCGAGGCTCAGGCAGAGGCATGCTCCGGGGAGCGCACCTACCAGGAGCTGCTGGTCAACCAAAACCCCATCGCGCAGCCCCTGGCTTCTCGTCGCCTCACGCGGAAGCTCTACAAATGCATCAAGAAAGGTGAGGCGGGAGCCAAGGTGGCCCGGGTGGGGGCGCGGATGGCGTGGAGAGGCCCCCGACCCACTCTTCTGTCGTTGCAGCCGTGAAGCAGAAGCAGATTCGGCGCGGGGTGAAAGAGGTTCAGAAATTTGTCAACAAAGGAGAAAAAGGGTAAGAACCCTCTTTCCTTTAGATTTTGCATTTCTTAAACGCTAACGGAGAAATCCCTACGTAGTAGGTGCGCAGTAAAATGTTGACTCTGACCTAGCCCCATATACAGAAGCCAGTTAAGCAGTCAGTAAAGTCCCTTTAGTACAATACCGATATGAGTTTAAAGTGAATTCCAGGGTGAAGCGAACTGTGTAAGCCAAGTTCCTTAGACACAGCTTCATTCATTCAGGGACACTCCTCCCCAGGCTCCGCTCCATGCCTCAGATTACCTCGGGCCCTCGCCCTAATCTGCCCAGCCTTGAATCTGTCCTAGGGGTGGCCCCTCTCCAACTCTGTATTTAAAGGGCTAAGTATTAATGTTTTTGTTTGTGTTTGAGACAGGGTCTAGCTCTCACCTAGGCAGGAGTGCAGTGGCGCAATCACAGCTCACTGCAGCCTCGTCCTCCTGGGCTCAAGTGATCCTGGGACCACAGGCTTGCGCCACTATGCCTGGCTAATTGTTGTTGTTGTTGTTTTGCAGAGACACAGGAGTCTCGTCGTGTTGCTCAGGCTTGTCTTGAACTCCTGGGCTCAAGAGATCTTCCTGCCTCAGCCTCAAGAAGCACTGGGATTACAGACATGAGCCACCACACCTGGCAGCCTTAATGATTGTGTACTCTTTTTCAGGCACTGTGCTATGGGAGAAACAATGACATTCATTGATCAGATAATCACACACACAAATAATTACACGTTGTGATAACCATGAAGGAAAATAACAGAATGCAGTGAGAATTGTTTCACTACCCCACTTTTCTTAATGGCATTTATCAAAATTTGAAGCTTGTTTACATTTTTCTTCCTTGTATCACCCTCTCAGGCCAAATGGTAAGCTCCTTCATAATAGGGCCTTTCCCTGCTTTATCCCAAGAAGTGAAACTGAAGGTGCTCAAGAGATCAGTGATGTTGGGCAGACTTGATGCTTGATGGTGTCTAACCTAGTTGGGAGGGCACATCAGGGGAAGTTTCTCTCAGTAGTCCCATTTGAGCTGAGATCTTAAGACACAGGGATGGCCGGGCGCATGGCTCACACCTGTTATCCAGCACTTTGGGAGGCCAAGGCCGGTGGATCACTTGAGGTCAGGAGTTTAAGACCAGCCTGGCCAGCATGGTGAAACCCCAGCTCTACTAAACATACAAAAAAAATTTAGCCGGGCATGGTGGTGGGCTCCTGTAATCCCAGTTACTTAGGATGCTGAGGCAGGAGAATTGCTTGAACCTGGGAGGCAGAGGTTGCAGTGAGCCATGATCATGCCATTACACTCCAGCCTGGGCAACAAGAGCGAGATGCTGTCTAAAAAAAAAAAAAGAAAAAAAAAACAGGGATTAATTTTGTAGTGGGATGGGAGGATCCTGCCAGAAGAAAGAATGGGCCTCAGGGCAGGAGGGGGGGTCTGGTGATCCCCCTTCTTAGGAGGCCTTGTAGCCCACAGTAAATTTAGTTTTTGTACTGAGTGCTTTGGAAGCCATTGGGGGTTAAAGCCAGGAAGTGACATAATTTTTATTATTTTTTGTAACGTAAGATTTTTCTGACAATTGATGAAAGGATTAGAGAGGTAAGAGTAGGTTTGGGAATGTTCAGATAGTAGATTACTGTAGTCCTGGAGAGGTGACGGTGGAGACAGAGTTAAAGGAAATAGATTTGAGAGGACTTTTAGCTGTGGAGAATGAGAAGGTATTGACTTCTAGGTTCTGACACACCCAGCTGGAGGGACAGAGGGCTGGGTCTGAGATGTGAACAGTGGAGGGGGACCAGAAAGATCACAAGTTGGCCAAGTGCAGTGGTTCATGCCTGTAATCCCACCACTTTGGGAGTCCAAGATGGGCAGATCAGGAGGTCAGGAGATTGAGACCATTCTGGCCAACATGGTGAAACCCCGTCTCTACTAAAAATACAAAAATTAGCCGGTGTGGTGGCGTGCACCTGTAGTCCCAGCTACTTGGGAGGCTGAGGCAGGACAGTTACTGGAACCCAGGACATGGAGGCTGCAGTGAGCTGAGATCGTGCCACTACATTCCAGCTTGGCGACAGAGTGAGACTCCATCTCAAAAATAAAGATCACAAGTTTGGTTTTTGATAAGTTTTGGAGGTACCTTAGAGACACATGACTTCCTCCCCTCCCCCCACCAGGAGAACTGTCAAATAGGCAGATGGCTATAGGGGTTTGGAGGTTGGAAGAGAGAGGGCCAGGCTGGAGATAGTAAGTAGATCTGGGAGTTATCGGCACATTGATGGCACTTGACCCCATGGCAGTGGCTCCGGTCAGCCAGGAAGAAGGTACTGAGGAGAGGGCAGCTGAGGACAAGGCTATGAGGAACTCACAGTTAAAGGTGCTTAACAGAAGAGGAGCTAGTCCTGGTGTATCTGCCTTTACCCAGCCTGGGAAAACAGACTTTTCCTTCTGTGTCCTCAGGCTCCTAAGGCCCATGCCCCCAAGTCCTGATATCTGGCCAGCTAGAAACCCTGGCTGAGGAGTCTCTGGCAAGGTTTCATTGCTTCACTGCCACTCTTGGGACAGAGCCCATGCTTCTTAGCCTGGTACTCAAGGCCTTGGAGGTGTCCCCTGCCAGTCTCCCCAGCCCTCCAGCTGTGTCTGGTGCCATTCCAATTCTCCCACCACATGCTTTCCCCACCCCCAGACCCTCAATGGGCTCTCTGACACACAGTCGTCATTCAGTTTTCTGTTCAAGTGTCACCTCCTGGTTGAAACCTTTTTTGACCCTCCAAGGAAAGCTGAGCTCTTACTCCTTGACACCCATCTGTACTTCAGTTGTCCCAGCACTACATCATTTCGGTGGCACTTACATGTTGCCAAGAGGTAGAGATCGCCTCCCCAGAAGAATGCACTCACCAAACAATTTTGTCTCTCCACCCCTAAGACCCAGCCCAGGGCAGCACTTACAGCTGAAAGAGAGAAGGAGCAAGCCAGAACAACAGTGGTTCTCTCATTTCAGGATCATGGTTTTGGCAGGGGACACACTGCCCATTGAGGTATACTGCCATCTCCCAGTCATGTGTGAGGACCGAAATCTGCCCTATGTCTATATCCCCTCTAAGACGGTAAGGAGCACATGGCCCCCTGACCTTGGTCAGCCCTGGGGTGTCTGGAATATTGTCTGCCGTAGCAGGACAGATGGGGAGCCAGGATGGTTGGAGCTAAGACAGGCCTGGATGGATTCTCAGCTCCATCTTCTTAGTTATGGGACTACAGATAAGTTACCTCTTACATTTCATTCTCTTCTTGTAAAATGGGAATCCCAGCCCAGGTGCTGTGGCTCACACCTGTAATCCTAGTGCTTTGGGAGGCCAAGATGGGAGGATAGGAGTTGAGGACTAACCTGGGCAACAAAGAGAGACTCTATCTCTACAAGAAATTTTTTTTTTTTTTTTTTTTTTTTTTTTTTG
>NW_022437159.1:645023-695388 GCF_009761245.1 Sapajus apella
CGGCTCACCGCAACCTCCGCCTCCTGGGTTCAGGCAATTCTCCTGCCCCAGCCCCCTGAGTAGCTGGGATTACAGGCATGCGCCACCATGCCCAGCTAATTTTTTGTATTTTTAGTAGAGACGGGGTTTCACCATGTTGACCAGGATGGTCTCGATCTCTTGACCTTGTGATCCACCCGCCTCGGCCTCCCACAGTGCTGGGATTACAGGCTTGAGCCACCGCGTCTGGCCAAGAAATTTTTTTTAAATTAGCTGGGTGTGGTGGCACATGCCCGTACCCCAGCCACTTGGGAGGCTAAAGCAGGAGGATCACTTGAGCCCAGGAGTTCAAGGCTCTAGTGAGCCATGATCGCATACCACCACACTCCAGACTGCATGATAGAGGCCGTGTCTCAAAAAAAAAAAAAAGAAAAAGAAAAAAGGCTGGGGGTGGATCTTGAGTACCTACAGTATCACTTCTTGGGGTAAAGCAGGGAGAGGCCCTATTTTTCTGAAGGAGCTTACTATCCAGGTGATGAGAAGAACTGAATTGTCAGTTTTCTGTGGACTCTGAGAATGAAAACAAACAGATGTATGTGGACGAGCTTTGTAAGCTAAGATGCTTCACCCATATTAGTCCTGTTAGGTGGGTTTAGGCTCAAAGGGACCTGTTGCTGTCCTTATCTTACATAGCAGGGGCCAGATCTGAAGCACAGGAAGTGGGGGATGGAAGGGACCTGGACAGCACAGGCTCTGTCTGTGGGGACAACCCCTGCTGGGCTGGAGCCCTTTCATAGTTGCCACATGGGAATGTAGGCCCTGTGTGGCCAAACCATGGCTCGAAGGTCTGATTGGGTTTAAATGATGGCAACCAATCCAAGATGGTTTTAAATAGAATGTGGACCCAATAGAACAGAGTTGTGGGCCAGATTAGGCTGGTGGGTCATCAGTTGTGACTTCCTGTCATACAGGTTGTATAGCCCTTTTTCCAAACAGCACTTCCTTCCCCTCTGTAGGACCTGGGTGCAGCTGCAGGCTCCAAGCGCCCCACCTGTGTGATAATGGTGAAGCCCCATGAGGAGTACCAGGAGGCCTACGACGAGTGCCTGGAGGAGGTGCAGTCCCTGCCCCTAGCCCTGTAAGGGGCCCCGGCAGCACCCGGGCACCTGCCTCGGGAAGCTACTGGGCTGGCGGCAGGATGACTGGCTGTCCTGCCCACCCACACTGACGGCATCTTCCCAGTTCCCCAAGGCACACCTTCTTCCCAGGCAGCTCTGACAGCCCTTTCATGAGGTAACGCCAGCCTTCTCTTCATCAGTGTCATGGAACTTAAGTGAAGGCTGTTCCGAACACATCCACTGTTAAGTGAATGTGTGGTGGGGAAAGTAAATGCTAAAACTAAAATGTGGTGAGTCTGTGGGTGTTTTCTTAAGCAGCAGCTGTTGGTGGGGCCAAGGAGTTGGTGGGCAGGAAGAGTGTACCAGTCTCCCTCACCAGAGAGCCTGAAGGACTCAGAGGGTTCTGTGCTAATGCTCAGCTGCCCGGCACTGGGTACTTTGGTTCCAGATGCAAACTGGTCCTGCTACCCATGCCAGCGCTTTCAACTCCCTCTTCCAGGGTAGATGGGGGCTGTCAGATAAGGCAGAGGGCCCAGACCCACTTCATAGAAACCTAAAGCCCCCACATCAGGAAACACCCCCATTCCTACCTTTCCCCCAGGAGCTTTAAATGCCACTGTGAAGCTTATGGAAGCAATTTACATACCCACGCAGTAAATTTTAAATAGGAATATGAAGCTAAAATGTATCCCCCCCAGGCCATCTCTGTTGCTTAACATAATGGCCCTAGTAACCCAATCCCTTCAAACATTTTAGACTTGGCCCCTTCCTGCTGTCAGACATCCTGCACAGGACTCAGTACACATAGCGACCAAGCTTCAGGCACCCTGGAATAAACGAAATAGCTTGGGCCTGAGGGTTAGATCTAGTTAAAACTCCAAGCTATCTCCCTTCCAAGCTGTGAGCCGTGTTGTGCAAGTCATTTCATTTTCCTGAATCCTGTTACATGGGTTTCTCCTATGGAGGTAATAAGGTCTGGTATGTGTATATGTAAAAGCACCTTGCCTGCGGTCTGACATCTAAGATCCCCCAGTCAGAGATGCAAGTTGGTTTCTTGCTGCCTGCACACTCGACACCTGCTGACCATGGTTTTGTTTGCAGCAGCCACCAGGCCATGCCCAGCACCT
Organism: Sapajus apella; assembly: GCF_009761245.1. Classification (NCBI taxonomy): domain Eukaryota; kingdom Metazoa; phylum Chordata; class Mammalia; order Primates; family Cebidae; genus Sapajus; species Sapajus apella. The sequence continues at coordinate 647,248 of NW_022437159.1, forward strand.
GTGTGCGGTAGACATGTGGTCATAATTTGTCAGTGAGGTTAAAGGTTGGCCAGGAGAAATGAGAAGGGCAGTGAATATATTTGTTCAAAGTTATAAAACAACGGCATTCCGTTCTAACTGGGACTATTTACAGTGGGAGATGGTACATAACAGTTGAGGCTGTACAGTGGGAGGAAGATGTGGGCCACCACTGGACACCCTTGGGCCGAGGGGCAAGGGTGGACATAGCACTGGCATGGCGGCAGCAAGAGACCTGGCTGAGTGCAGGGGTGGAAGGATGTCTGCTGCTAAAGACCAGGTCCTTTGCCACTCTGTCGGTTGCTACTAAGTCAAGGGCAAATAGAAACTGGAAGACACAGCAGGAGCAGAGAGGTCAGCATCTCCCTTTCCTTATGCCACAGAGCCAGCTGCCAGGTGTGGGCTGGTCCGTCTCCCTCCTCAGCCTTTGCCAAAGGGCTGCCCCAATCCTCCCCTCCACAGAACTCCTCAGCCAGGCACTCAAACCAACAGCAGTCCACTGAAGCTAACCACCCGACTGAGACAGAGCAAGGCTCATAGGTGAAAACTGCTTTCAACAAACTTCCAGGTAGGAATCAGAATATGATACGTTTCCCATCTGCCGGGTTCTGCTCCATGGGACAGTAGGGACACTTCAGCCTGCAAAGAGAGAAGAACCAAGAATGTCTCAGGGGTGGCCAGTAGGAGAGCCAAGCCGAGGTGGAGTAGAGCAGAGGGAACTTACTTTCCTCCATTAATGAGCTTATTGAGTGCATCTCTAGAGATAACGTGGCCACAGATGAGCTTGATGGGAGGGTTGGAATCTGACGTCTGCTGGCGGAGGATGGGGCAAGCAAACACAGAGTGGTACCAGCACTTCATGCCTAGTTCAATCTCAATCTGGGAAGGGCAGCAAATGGGGTGAGTTCTACTTCCTGTCATGGCTGTCCTCCCCAGTGCCTCTTGCCCACGACTCCCTGGGTCAGGCCTCACCGGTAACTCGTCCTTGTGACTCCAGACCCCAGTGCACTGCCTCTGATCAACCACAGCCTTGATGTTCATTAACACGGGCAGTGCCACACAGCCAGAGGCAAAGCTGCAGACAAGAAACAGGGGCTAGAGTGGCTCAGGTCACAGCAGACAGGCAAGGGGGCTAGCACGCCATGCTTCAGCATGGACCTTGAGACAGGGCTCTAAAGTGGCGCACGGTCAAATTGGTCCTCAAAAATCCCTCACATTGTTCGTAAGGTGCCATATATGTACTTAATGTATGTCTGACTCTAGACTCATTCTAATGTACCCCAAAATTTGAGAACCTACAGGGAAGACTTCCTATAGCTCTAGGGGCAGATATCTGCTCATCCTAATGAATGAAAAGTCCTTGGTGTGACTGGGGGACAGTGATCAGTTCCAAAGTGCCCCAGCCTGCCTGTAGGCTGTTCCCAGCTATGTAGTCATAACGTATCTTTATAATGGTAGCTACCAACTAGGCTGCTTAAAAAATGGAGGTTGGGTATTCAGTTCTCATGACACTTGCATGGGGAAGGAAGCCTATTGGCTGGAACCTCAGATGCTAAATATCCTATAAGGCACAGGACAACTGTCCACTGTGGTGGACTGTGTGGCTCTGGGGTCAGGTCCAAGTGCCCTTTATTCCCTGTGAGGCCTTGGGCAAGTGAGTGCACATCTTGACCCTCCATTTCCTCATCTGTAGAATGAGGATAACAGTGCCTCTCCTCCCAGGGTTGCTGTGAGCTGTGAGAGAGGCGTCTGCGCAGTGCTGAATACATGTTACCCAACCACTCACGTCTCCCCTGAAGGCAAGTGGTGTTTAAGACATGAGATCATGAGGAAGGCGGGCTGCAGAGGGCCATGGGTTAGCTGGTTAGGTCTTGCCATGATCCAGGGTGAGGTGCAAGACAGGCAGGGACTTCATTCAGGAGACCTTACAAAATGTAAACCTTGACCATACCACTGACCTCATGGTGACCTCAGGTCATAACTCTTCCTAGTCACGGTTTAACTATGAAAACAGGTAATTCCTCTCCTGAAGAATGACTAAGAAAGCCAGTTTCGGTCTCTGAAAGCAGTGAGCACTGTTCCTGGCACATGGCAGGGCCCTGGCAAAAGGATGATTTCCATCTCTACCCTCCCACTTCTGTTGCCCTCACGGGGCTGGGTTGTACCTGACACTGAGGGGGGACTCCACAGAAAGCCCCAGCAGGGAACAGGCATCCCGGGTAAAGGTCTCACAGATCTCTGCCCAGTGGCTGTTGTCCAGGAGGTGGCAGTAGGGTGACTTCTCCAAACCCAGCCGCAGGTACACCAGACTGCCCATCATCACCTGGATCTCTACAAGGCAACCAGGGCAGCAGCTCAGGGGGGTGCAGGGCTCTGGGTCCACCCCCTAAGGGGATGGCCAGACTGTATAGCACAATATGCTGAGCCCAGCAACTCCCAGACCCCTGAGCAGACTGAGCAAGGATGGAAACACCCTCAGGCAAATTTGACCATAAAATCTAGTGGGGAGAGATGGAGGTCCAGACTGCTTCTGGAGGACAAGAAGAGGCATTACTAACACAGAATCAGGAAAGACAGTTCTTTTCCAGTTTTCTTTCCTCCCCAACTGCATCAAGGAACAAATATGTCTCAGGTTGGTGCTAGTGTCTCCACACTAATCTCCATTTAGTGCAACCCCAGGTTCAGAGCTCTCCGGAGGCAGCAGTATCTAGCTAAAACTTAAATCGTGGCTTGTTGGCTCATGCACTTTGGAAGGCTGAGGTGGGTGGATCACATGAGGCCAGGAGTTTGAGACCAGCCTGGCCAACATGGTGAAACACCATCTCTACTAAAAATTAGAAAAAGTTAGCTGGGCATAGTGGTGTACACCCATAATCCCAGCTACTCAGGAGGCTGAGGCAGGAGAATCGCTTGAACCTGGGAGGCGGAGGTTGCAGTGAGCCAGGATCATGCCACTGCACTCCAGCCTGGGCAACAGAGTGAGATTCTGTCTCAAAAATAAGTAAATAAAAAATAAAATCATGGCTTGGTTTTCATACTTATTTTGAGATAAAAATAATAAATATGAGTGGAACTAAAGAAACAAGTTAGTACAGGTTACTACTCATTAGCATCTCAACAGTGAGACTTAGATTCCAGGTCTGGAAATCATAGCATGACAGGAAGAGAGCTCAAGTGAGTCTTTTTAATTTTATTTTTTGTAGAGATGGGGTGGGGGCAGAGGTTCGCCATGTTAACAAGGCTGGTCTCGAATTCTTGAGCTCAAGTGATCTGCTGCTTGCTTTGGCCTCTGGAAGTGCTGTGATTACAGATGTGAGCCACCATGCCCAGCCAAGTCTTTTTTTTTTTTTTAAGGGACTTTTCCATAGGCTGTCAAGGTCACGGAGGCACATGAGGCAGAGCAGGTGGGACGGGCATGGCATGCTCTGAGTGTGGTGTGGTACACGGCAGGCATGAGGACCCCAGGTGGTCTGCACTGAAGGTATAAACTCAAGGTATGACAGAGGTGACAGCGGAAGGGCCTTGAGTTTAGAGTTCATCCTGGACACAGTGAGGGGGGTCAAAGAAGTTTCTAGTTGGGGAAAGGCATCTGGGTAACAGACAGCCCCACATGGGTGCAGGGACTGGAAGCCTGATGTAACCCACCACATCCAGACATCTGTTGGGCCAGGCAGCACAACCCCAGCCCCTGGGGTACTCACCCCGCTGGTGCAGCCGAGCAAAGGGCTGGAAGTGCCGGGCATAGCTAAGGGCCTCCAGCTGCTTCTCAGGGCCTCCTGCCAGGAGGCGGATGAAGTGCAGTCGGTGCAGCTTGAACTCCAGGGAGCTGTTGAGTTCCAGCAGGCGCTGCCTGTGGGAGACGGCCCATCTGGGAAGAAAGGGGCCAGTTTAGTGTAGAGCTGGTGTGGGCTAGGACCTGAGAGCCAGGACCTGCGCGGAGGGCCCCAAAAGCCTGTGTGAGGCTCTTGTGACAGGGCTGGAGGCAGGTCAAGTACATCTGGGTGAAGTGAAGACTACAGTCAAGCCCTCTGCCCTGAGAGGTTGGAGCAGAGTGCTGCTGGCCCACCCAAGGGCCTCCTTACTCCAACGCAGGACCCAGGTCTTGTTCGTGCAGGGCTTCCAGGATTCGATTCAACTCTAAGAAAGGCTGCTTGAAATCCAAGTCCACATTCAGCGTTGATTCCTATAGGGAGAGAGAAGAGATCTCACCATGGAAGATGGTGTTTCCAAAGTTCTTTACTATGTAGATCATAAAAGCTCACCCAGAAAGACAGGCCAGAGAGATCTGGGCTTTGCTTGAGGAACTTGGTCTCCTGCCAGCCATTTGGGCCTCTCTGGTTCCCATCTCAGTCCTGGGGTGGCTGAGTGTGACATGCTGACCTCCAGAGTGCAGACTGCAAACCCCACCCCACAACCGTAGCAGTGGAGACAGTCCCGAGGCCATGCACTGAGTTGTATGGCAAGAAAATTATTCCTCTTCAATCCTCCTAGTACAGTAGGGAAAATCTTTACTTTTACCACCAGTGTGTCTTTAACACCTAACAAGTACTACTTTGTCATTTCACTCATCTCCCTTTTCAATAAAGGGATATCAGGCCTCAGCTCAGAACCCTGGCTGGCAACCAACTCTAACTAGAAATGAGTAACTTCTCATTTCATCATATATGTTTCTAAAGCTACCTTCTATTTCTGGCAGAGCCACTGATTTCCTTTAGGAAATAAATGGATTTAAAGAATGGCTGGGACTTCACATAATGAAAGCTAGCAGGTGAAAGGCAGAGCAGGCAGGTTGTCAGCACCCACCCGGCCCGGCTGTACCTGGCACAGCTCCTCGGCCACGCTGAGCATGCCCTGCTGGTACAGGTGTTCCACGATGGCCATCTGCAGGATCTGCTGCTGCTGCTCCCGTGCGTCCCATACCGCATCTGAGACAATACCACAGATCTCAGAGTCGAAGTTCTGACAAAGAAAGAGACAGGGCCTGGTGATGCGGGCATTCTCGCTGGCTCTCCTTTGAGTCCTTGTACATCCCAACTTAAGGATATTCCCACCCCAGTCCTGGAGCTGGCCACATACATGCTCACCCTGTCAATGGCTTTGCCCACTCGGGATACACTGCTGTGAATGTCCTTATGGTCCGAAGCCAGTTTCTGCACAGTATCTTTGATCTTTCGGCAGCACTGTGACATCATCAGAGAGAGGGTGGCTGAGAGAGGGGTTCCCTGGAGGGCTGCAGAGAAAGTAGAATAAGGACACAGAGGAGGCAGCCCGGAACACCTGATGTGGCAGCAGACCCAGAGGTTAGCTCTGTCTCCTGTATTCTAAATGCCAGTCCCTTGGCCCAGGATGCCAGGGTTAAGGAACTAGCTTCTTTTCCAGGTCCTGCCACTTTTTAACTGTCAGACTTGGAACTAGTCAAGTGGGAAAAGCCAGTTCACCTCTGGGAGCTTTCATTTCCTCATCTGTAAAATTACAGGTTGCTGTGAAATGAAGATGATTTGGCACTTACTATGGGTGAAGTATTTATTTTAACTCATGGACTATAGCATACATAGGATTCTATGTATTTAGCTGCCAAGTTAAACATAGAGTTACCATATGATCCAGCAATTCCACTTGTAAGTATATACCCAAAAGAAAACATATGTCCACACAAAAACTTGTACATGAATATTCATAGCAACAATATTTACAATAGCCAAAATATGGAGACAACCCAAATGTCCATCAACTAGTGGATAAATGTGGCACATCCATATAATGGACTATTATTCAGCCACAGAAAGGAATGAAGTGCTGATACAGGCTGTGACATAAATGAGCCTTGAAAACATGTTAACCAAGCCAGACACAAAAGGCTACATGTGGTATAATTCCTTTTATGTGAACTGTCCAAAACAGACAAATTTATAGAGACACAAAAGAGATTAGTGGTTGCCAGAGGCTAGGGAAAGGGAGGAATGGAGAGATAGTCAATGGGTTAGGTTTCCTTTGGGGGTGATAAAAATGTTTTCAAAACAAAAAAGTAAATGTTCTGAAATTAAATAGTGGTGAAGATTGTACAACTCTGTAAATATGCTGAAAACCACTGAGTTGTACTTTATTTTTTAAATTTTCATCTTTGTATGTATATATTTATTAATTTTGCAACTGGGTTATGAGACTGGCTAACATTCATATTTTTGGTAGACAGGGTTACCATGTTGCCCAGGTTGGTCTTGAACTCCTGGACTCAAGCGATCTACCCACCTCGGCTTCCCAAAGTGCTAAAATTACAGACATGAGCCACCGTACCCATCCAGAATGTACTTTATTTATTTATTTATTCTGATACAGAGTCTTGCTCTGTCGCTTAGGCTAGAGTGCAATGGCATGATCTCGGCTCACTGCAACCTACACCTCCCAGGTTCAAGTGAATCTCCTGCCTCAGCCTCCCAAGTAGCTGGGATTACAGGCATGTGCCACCATGCCCGGCTAATTTTATATTTTTAGTAGAGATGGGGTTTCTCCATGTTGGTAAGGCTGGTCTTAAACTCCCAACCTCAGGTGATCCACCCGCCTCACCCTCCTGAAGTGCTGGAATTACAGGTGTGAGGCACTGTGCCCGACAATTTCTTGGTTTTAATAACAACGCTGTGTTTGTGTAAGAGAATGCCCTTGATTTTAGGAAATACACATTGAAGGCTTGTGGCTATGTTATCTGCAATTTCTTTTTCTTTTTTTTTTTTTTTTGAGACGGAGTTTCATTTTTGTTACCCAGGCTGGAGTGCAATGGCGCGATCTCGGCTCACCGCAACCTCCGCCTCCTGGGTTCAGGCAATTCTCCTGCCTCAACCTCCTGAGTAGCTGGGATTACAGGCACGCGCCACCATGCCCAGCTAATTTTTTGTATTTTTAGTAGAGACGGGGTTTCACCATGTTGACCAGGATGGTCTCGATCTCTTGACCTCGTGATCCACCCGTCTCGGCCTCCCAAAGTGCTGGGATTACAGGCTTGAGCCACCGCGCCCGGCTGCAATTTATTTTTCAAATGATTAAAAAGCAATGATAATGGTAAATATGGCAACATATGAGCAGTTGGTGAATCTAAGTAAAGGTTATGTATCTGTTCTTTTGTTTGTTTTGTTTTTGTTTTTTTGTTTTTTTTTTGTTTGATTGTTATATCCGTTCTTTATACTACTCTTGAAACTGGTCTGTAAATTTGAAATTATCTTTAAAAGCTAAAAACAGGCCAGGCCTGGTCGCTCATGCATATAATCCCAGTGCTTTGGGAAGCTGAGGTAGGAGGACCACTTGAGCCCCTACAAGTTCAAGACCAGCCTAGGCAACATAGACACTATCTCCACACAAAAAAATTTATAAAAGGAAAAAAAAAAAAAAAAGCTAACAGTAGAGAAGCAAGTTGAAAACAAAATGTAAATGAGAATCGTCTCACGTAAATTAATAATTTCTGCTGGGCTTTTTGAAATAGCTTAGAGACCGTCATTACCCGATTTCAAGGAGGCCTAGAGATGCAGGTACCAACATCCTCATCATTGTCCTTCCAGAACCCTGTCACCCAGTAGCTTCAGGTCTCCCATGTCCTCAGGGAGGCTGTCGCAGGGCACTTGCAAGGGTGGCCACCCACCTGCACCGGCCAGCTCAGCCCGCAGCTGGCCCACGTAGTGCAGCAGCTCCCCCAGGCTCTGCTCACAGTGCTGCCCGTAGGTCAGGAACTTCTGCAGGACCTTGTCCAGCTCTCTCTCCACGCATGCACACTGCTCCATGGTGGCCTCGGCCTGGGGAGGGTCAGCTGGGTCAGGCCCCATCTGGGCCATGGTGGCATAGCAGGCAGGGTGCCCAGACTACCTCTTCAGATCCCTCTCACCATTCCCACATCATGTATCAATGTTCCCTGCTTACCAAAACATAGGTGTGTATAACATCCCATCTCCTCACTCCACTGGGATGCCCAGTGGAGGATGCAGGCTGGTATGAAGACGGGGTTTTTCTGAATCATGGTGAGAAAATTATTCCATTTTCAACTCCTTTCATGCTTTAATCTTTGTTCATCTCCCTTTTAAATCAGAAGACAGCGGACCTCGCAGAGCCCTTAGCTGGCAATACCTTCTAACTAGAAACCATATACTGTGTAACATCATATTACACGTATGTATTTTCTTTTTTTGAAACAACCTCCTGTTCTGTTGCCCTGGCTAGGGTCCAGTGACATAATCTTAGCTCCCTGGCCACCTTGACCCTCGAGGCCCAAGAGATCCTCTCACTTTAGCCTCCTGAGTAGCTGGGACCACAGGAATGTGCTTCTATAGCTGGCTAATTAAAAAAAAAATTTTAGGCCAGGTGCAGTGGCTCACACCTGTAATCCCAGCACTTTGGGAGGCTGAGGTGGGTGGATCACGAGGTTAGGAGTTCAAGACCAGCCTGGCCAATATGGTGAAACCCTGTCTCTATTAAAAATCAAAAAATTAGCCAGGCATGGTGATGGGTGCCTGTAATCCCAGCTGCTTGGGAGGCTGAGGCAGGAGGCTTGCTTAAATCCAGGAGGAGGAGGTTGCAGTGAGCTAAGATCACACCACTGCACTCCAGCCTGGGCAACAGAGCAAGATGCTGTCTCAATAAAAAAAAAAAAAAAAGTATATGTTTGGCTGGGCGTGGTGGCTCATGCCTGTAATCCCAGCACTTTGGGAGGCTGAGATGGGTGGATCGCCTGAGGTCAGGACCTCAAGACCAGCCTGACCAATATGGTGAAACCCCGTCTCTATTTAAAAAAAAAATAAGAAGAAAAATAAATCAGAATAAATGAAAGTTGTTTTTTATAGAGATCAGGTCTCCCTATGTTGCCCTGGCTGGTCTCAAACTCCTGGGGCTCAAACGATCTTTCCGCCTTGACCTCCCAAAGTGCTGCGATTACAGGCATAAGCCACCACGCCTAACCCATGTATTTTCATACAGTCATTATGGCCACATTCTTACAGTTAGAGGAACTGCTTTTCCACATAATATAATAACATAAGCCATAAAGGCTGTCCTTGAGTGGCTGATATTTGGAAACACAGCTTGGGGAATAACTGCCAACCATACTGGTCTGATGGGCTTGCCTACCACTCCTGCCTCACCCTCACCTGCTGCGTACCCAAGGACAAGCACAGAACCCTTGCTCTCTCACAGCTCCGTGCCCTAGTACATGCTGCTTCCTCAGCTGGCCTGCTCTCCGTCACCCTCACCTCCTTGACTACTTGGGAGGCTGGCCCATCACTTCTGAGTTAGCCCAGATAGCAGCATCTTCAGCAGCTGTCTCTAGTCTGTGCCCACCTAGCTCCTTCTACTCTCACTTTGCACGCTTCTATTTCAGTTTTGGTTCCTAGGCCTGCCTCCCTGACCAGACTAGAGCCTCTTTTGCTGCAACACGACCATCCTTCCTCATTATGCCACTGAAAGAAAGTTGACTTTTCTTGTCCTATCTCCTCACCCCACCACTGGGGCTTCCTTCTGCATCCTTTCCATCCTGGGCCACTGCTCCTTTCCATTTCAGAGCAGCCTTTGACACTGAACGTGTGGGCAATCCTTAGAATGTCTGTGACAGAGCTATTTCCCTCCCCATCTTTCCATCTATGAGATTTGAAATGAGAGGGCTCTGTCATGTTTCCCTCTGAAAGATTCAAATCTAGTCAAATGCCCATTCTCAAAGAAGGGTACGGAGGAACATCAGAAAGAGAATCTTATGTCCAAGGTGAACATCAAGATCCTCCCAGCTTCACAGGCTGTCTTCCACATTCCCACCAGTCCTGGTCTCAGCACCGAGGCCCGTCTGTAGCCACCGTCTCTCTACCTGACAGAGAACAAGTGACAGGGAAATGGCACCCAGAGTCCTGGGGACTGTTTATAACCTCTTTCCTTACAGCTAATGCTATTAACCCTGGAATCTATAGTCATGGAGTCCATAGCTATGCCACCCCACCCCCGACTATTCCCTCTGAACAAACACTCTGCAACTGGATGTGACCCATTATTGACAAAACATAACAGGGTCTCCTATCTGAAATGATGTAACTAATTATCATTATTGCTATTATTAACAGCTGACATTCCAAATAGGGGCCTGTTATATGCCATGCACTGTTCTAATGACCTTGCATACATTAACTCACTTACTTAATGCTCACTAAAACACTATGAGGTAGGTATAATGATTAGACACACTTTGCAGATGAGAAAATGAGACACAAAGATTAAATCAGTTGAGGTAGGTATAATGATTAGACACACTTTGCAGATGAGAAAATGAGACACAAAGATTAAATCAGTTGCCTAAGGTCAGGCATCTGGGAAGTGGAGGAGCTGGGAACTGAAGCCAGGCAGTCTGGCTCTAGGCCTCAGAGTCCTTCTCCAAGTACTTCCCATCATAGGTACTCCCAGGACCAGCTTCAAAGGCCACTGTTTCACCAGGAAAGAAAAGCAGCAAATATCTATGTGGAATGTGTGTACAGCAACCATTAACGATGATGAGAAACAGAAAATTAACCACAGAGCTTGTGAGAATGATCGTGAAGATGGCAGGACATTAGCATGTTGGCCAAGAGTGTCTGAGAACTAGAATCACAATTTATCAAAAATAAACATGGCTCAGAAAAGGTCAAACAATCTGGCCCTGTCAGACACCAACAGCTACCAGGCTTATCAAAGGCAAGCTCAAATCAGCATCTTGAAATGTACTTACAAAGCTGAGGAAGGAGATGGTACAGGATTACACTGTGGCAAGGAGTAGGAAACAATCTAGGGACCTCACCACTAGAGGAATCAAGTAAGTAAAATGTGGGGGATGCATCTATGGAAACCTGTGGAGCATTTAGAAAAACTGCGTCCCAAATATACCCAGAGCAACATCAACAGGATCCACACATGGCACTGAGGTAGGAAAAAATGAAGTCTAAGCACAATCCATTTATATAAATTAAAAATATATGCATACAGGCTGAGAGCAATGGCTCACACCTGTAATCTCAGCATTTTGGGAAGTCAAGGCAGGCAGATTGCTGAGCTCAGGAGTTCGCGACTAGCTTGGGCACATGGCAAAACCCCATCTCTACAAAAGAAATTACCTGGGCACAGTGGAACATGCCTGTGGTCCCAGATACTCAGAAGGCTGAGGTGGGAGTATTGCTTGAACCCGGAAGGCTGCAGTGAGCCATGACTGTGCCACTGCACTCCAGCCTGGGCAACAGAGTGAGACCCTGTCTCAAAAAAAAAAAAAAAAAAAAAAGATACACACCAAACACGTCAGAATGATTTCCTATGGTGAGGAGGGGAAGAATAAGGACAAAAGAGAATAAAATACAAAAGAAAAAAAGGCCCTGCATGGCCTAGTTCACCCTGTAATGAACTGAGGAGTATGATTAACTCAGTAATTCTTTTATTTTTTTTGAGACAGTCTTCTTCTTGCCCAGGCTGAAGTAGAGTGGCACTATCTCGGCTTACTGCAAACTCCACCTCCCAGTTTCAAGCAATTCTCATGCCTCAGTCTCCCAAGTAGCTGGGATTACAGGCACGCCACCACACCTGGCTCATTTTTTTTTTTCCATTTTTGTAGTTTTAGTAGAGATGGGATTTCACCATTTATCCAGGTTGGTCTTGAACTCCTGACCTCATGATCCGCCTGGCGCAGCCTCCCAAAGTGCTAGGAATACAGGCGTGAGCCAAATTGCCTGGCCACATTTTTAAAAATAAAATAAAGCTGGTTGCGGTGGCTCACGCCTGTAATCCCAGCACTTTGGGAGCCCGAGGCAGGCGGATCACGAGGTCAGGAGTTGAAGACCAGCCTGGCCAACATGATGAAACCCTGTCTCTACTAAAAATACAAAAATTAGCTGGGCATGGTTGTGGGCACCTGAACTCCCAGCAACTTGGAAGGCTGAGGCAGGAGGACTGCTTGAACTTGGGAGGCGGGGGTTGCAGTGGGCTGAGACCGCACCACTGCACTCCAGCCTAGGTGACTGAGCGAGACTCCGTCTCAAAAAAAAAAAAATCGAAGTAAAAATAAAATAAATGAGCTGAGAAAAACAGAACTGTTTGCGAGTATTCTATCCAAAAAGTCCAAGAGGTTAATTCAGTCTGTCCAGAGCAAGCCACTCTGCCTGAATCAGTCAATCATCAGGCACAAGGAATTGTATTTGTCTTTGACAAACTTCATGATTAATACAAGTGCTGATGACTAAAATTTCATGTTCACTTGTCCTAAGCCTTCCTCCCGAAGTCCCACATATACAGAAATTATCCACCAGAACAACCTTCCAAAACAAACACCAGATCCTGTTACCTTTTGCCCCACACTGCCATGGGTTGACATGTAAGCCTTTCCAATTATATATTTGCTTCCTTTGTACCAGTTCCTATTTTTAGAGGAAAATTTTTTTGCACTTCTTTGTACAGAGGACATAAGTTGTAGTTTAATCATTACCTCCCCTTGAGCCCTCAGTGAAATCTCCCAGCCTCTTTTTCTGCTTCATAACCTGGCAACAGTGGCCATACCGCACCCATCTGAGTCCTCAACTACTACAGCACAGTAACAGCCTGTCCACGTCGGCCTCCCACATTGGTCTGTGAGCTGCCCAATGGCTGGAGTGTAGTCTGGTTCCCCGTCAGTGCCCAGACCAGGGCCTGGTCCATGATAGGTGCTCAGTAAACATTTGCTGATTAAATGACAAATCCATTTCCTAACTTTGGCCTAGAGATCCTGAGCTCAAACGTGTAGGGGTGGGCAGAAAGAGACATGAGTGAAATATTAAAATCCCCACCAAGGTATGCGTGGAGGTTTTTCCTGGAGTATTCAGCAACCTGAAATGAGGGGCCCCGGGGCAGGGAGAAAGGAAGTTTGAGCAAATCATAAAGGTCCCTTTTGTCTGACAAAGATTAGACAACCTCCACTGACCCAATTCTTAATGCTTTTTTTTTTTTTTTTTAATGGTTGTTTAAAAAAAAAGAGAGAGACAGGGTCTCAATCTGTTGTCTAGGCCAGAGTGCTATGGTATAATCAGGGCTCACTGAAGCCTCGACCTCCTGGGCTACAGTGATCCTCTCACCTTAGCCCCCCACCCCAAGAAGCTGAGATTACAGGCGCCATGAACACGTCCCAGTTCATGACACATTTACTTAGTACATGCAGGGTCTTTTCTCCTTTGTATTTATTTATGTATTCCCTTTTGTCCCGATTCTTCCCCTCTCTCCCTACCACACCCAGCTATTTTTTTGTTGTTTGTTTTTGAGAGGGAGTCTTGGTCTCGCTCTGTCACCCAGGCTGGCGTATGGTGGCACAATCTTGGCTCACTGCAACTTCTACCTCCCAGTTTCAAGCGATTCTCCTGCTTCAGCCTCCCAAGTAGCTGGAATTACAGGCACCTGCTACCATGCTCAGCTAATTTTTGTATTTTTAGTAGAGATGGGGTTTCACCATGTTGGCCAGGGTGGTCTCCAACTCCTGGTCTCAAGTGATCCTCCTGCCTCGGCCTCCCGAACTTCTGGGATTACAGGCGTGAGCCACAGTGCCCAGGCTAATTTTTCTGGAGAGACAGGGTTTCCCCATGTTAAGCCAGGCTGGTCTTGAACTGCTGAGCTCAAGCCATCTGCCAGCCTCAGCCTCCCGTAATTCCTGTGCTGGAATTACAGGCGTGAACCACCGTGCCCAGCCAATTCTTATGCTTTTACAGTCGCCACCTCTATCCATTCTCTACCCTACATGTCACTCCTCTGCTTAAAACCAAAAGATTTCCACTGTACTTAGAAAAATCTCCACGTTCCTTTCTACCACCTACAGGCTCTATGTGAGCAAACCCCAACTCTCTGACCTCATCTGCTACCACTCTCTTGCCATACTCCCGTCACACTAGCTTGCTTTCTGTTCCTTGACTACTCCCAGTTTATTTCTGCCTCAGGGCCTTCATACTGGTCGTTCCCACTGCCTGGACCACTCTCTCCTCATATCTTCCTATGCCTGCCTCCTAATTTGGGTCTCAACGCAAATGTCACATCTTCAAAGATGCTCTGCATTAGACCACAGTATCTAATGCTGACCACCCCTCTGCCCCACCCTCACACCAGTTAACCTGTCATTTCGCCTCTTCATTTTTTACTCACAGCCCTACTTGAAGTTTCTAATCTTTCTTTTCTCATTAACCAAAACTGGAGGGAGGAAAAAGCCCACCATTGTCCCTGGACAGCAGCGCCTACTGGGAGTTTCACCCGTATTAACATGCAAAAGACAGGCAAACTCCCAGTCATCCTTCCAAAGACCCTGCTCCAATGCCCTGCTGAGCCCTGTGCGCACCTGCTCACCTCTGACCCAGCGCCGTCGCACGAGGACCGGACTCAGGCCGAGCGACTGCCCCGGCAGAGGCGGCTCTTCGAGGGCTGGGCCGGGACCTATGAGTCTGGGACTCCAGCTCCCGGCCCGGGACCGACAACTGCAAAAAGAACAAGCCCAAGGGCAGAGTGTTCGGGGCTTAGTCAGGGGTACCAGGGGTTCCGGAGAAGGCTGGGGCCCGGGAGGCCGGCCGAGCTGCCCCGGCTGCGCGCCTCAGCTCGGCCGGCCGCCGCGGCCGCCCTCAATCCGCACCAGCCTGCCCCCGAGCCCGCCAGCTCTCACCTCGCCCCGCAGCCCTGGCCCCGGCTTCCGGCGCCGCTGTCATCGGAACCGGAAGCTGTGGCGGTTGATCAGCGGCCCGGGACCGCCCACTGACGTTTCGCGGAGGGGTGGGAGTCCCACGAGTCCGCGCGGCTTTGCGCCCGGCCGCCGAGCCTCCCCGCCGCGCGTGCCGAGTGGAGTCGCCTGCGGGAGCCTGGCGGCGGCCAGGGAAACCACGCCTGATCGCTTCCTGGTGCCGAGTGCCTCCGGCCTGGAAGCCGCTGGCCCCGGCCGTTCCTCGCCGTTCGGCCCGTCCGCCACCTGGCAGAGGCGGCCTCGGCTCCGCACTCGACCGCGTGCTCGGCTCCCGGCTCCCAGGTCCCAAGCCCCAAGTGGTTACGCCTCCCGCGCTGCCCGCCCTGAGAGCGGCGCGGGCTATGCCTGCGGTGGCCCCGCGGTGCTCTCTTGAAATATCAAGTGATGGTCGGGCGCGCTGGCTCACGCCTGTAATCCCAACACTTTAGGAGGCCAAGGCGGGTGGATCACCTGAGGTCATGAGTTCGAGACTAGCCTGACCAACATGGAGAAACCCCATCGCTACTAAAAATACAAACTTAGATGTCTGTAGTCCCAGCTACTCGGGAGGCTGAGGCAGGAGAATCACTTGAACCCGGGAGGCAGAGGTTGGGGTGAGCGGAGATCGCGCCACTGCACTCTAGCCTGGGCAACAAGAGTGAGACTCTGTACCCACAAAAAAAAAAAGAAAGAAAGAAAGAAAGGAAGGAAGGAAGGAAAGAAAGAAAGACGATCAAGTGTTGCTTAAAGAAAGCAAACATTTTTTCCGTCCCAGTTCTGCGGAGGAGGGGGTCCAGCCTGGCCTGGCCACCTTCTGTTGGTCGCTGTCCTGAAGAAGTGGGGAAGGGGAGAAGCTAGAAGTTGCACATCTGCCCTAAGGTGGAAGGGTGAGGGTTAGGAAGGAGGAGAGAAGAGGCGCTGACCCAAACCTAGGCCCAGACTGAACTTTCTTTTTTTAATTGAGACGCAGTCTTGCTCTGTTGCCCAGGCTGGAGTGCAGTGGCTTGATCTTGGCTCACTGCAACCTCCACCTCCAAGGTTGGAGCGATTCTCCTGCCTCAGCCTCATGAGTAGCTGAGACTACAGGCATGGGCCACCACCCCCAGCTAATTTTTGTCTTTTTAGTAGAGATGGGGTTTCACCATGTTGGCCAGGCTGGTCTCGAACTCCTGACCTCAGGTGGTCTGCCCACCTCAGCCTCCCAAAGTTCTGGGACTACAGGTGTGAGCCACTGTGCCTGGCCCCAGACTGAATTTTCTGTCCCCCCCAGGCCCTCTGCTCTGGAGGGAAAGAGTAGAGAAGTCCCCACTCCTCAGGCCTCCTCGGGACTAGAAACAGCCCTGGAGAAAAAGCTAGGTCTCTGTGTAGCCAACTTCTCCCTCTTTGGGCAGGCCTTATTCCAGGCCATCCTCCCCTCGAATCCTCCATGACTCACCCTCCTCCCCTTTGCACATCTTACTTTGTTTTTTTGGTTTTTTTTTGTCCTTTCAAAATAGAGACATGGTCTTACTATGTTGCCCAAGCTGGTAGTGAGCTCCTGGCCTCAAGAGATCCTCCCCTCTCAGCCTTCAGAAGTATGGAGATTATAGGAGTGAGCCACCATACCTTGCCCTGTTTTCTTTATTTTTGAGACAGAGTTTCTGTCCCCAGACTGCAGTGCAATGGCACAATCTCAGCTTACTGCAACCCCCGCCTGCCGGGTTCAAGCAATTCTCCTGCCTCAGCCTCCTGAGTAGCTGGGACTCCAGGTGTGTGCCACCATGCCCCGCTAATGTTTTGTATTTTTAGTAGAGATGGGGCTTCCCCATGCTGGCCAGGCTTGTCCTGAACACCTGACCTCGTGATCTGCCTGCCTTGGCCTCCCAAAGTGCTGGGATTACAGGTGTGAGCCACTGTGACTGGCTGACCTGCCTTTTTTTTTTTTTTTTGAGACGGAGTCTGGCTCTGTCTCCTAAGGTTGGAGTGCAGTGGCGCAGTCTCAGCTCACTGCAACCTCCGCCTCCTAGGTTCAAGCGATTCTCCTGCCTCAGCCTCTCCTGAGTAGCTGGGATTACAGGTGCATGCCACCATACCGAGCTAATTTTGTATTTTTAGTAGAGACAGGGTTTCACCATATTGGTTGGTCTGGTCTCGAATTCCTGACCTCGTGATCCACCCACCTCAGCCTCCCAAAGTGCTGGGATTATAGGCATGAGCCACCGCACCTGGCTGACCTTTCTTTATAGCACTTGACTAAGTTATCTTGTATGTTTGTTTGTTCATTCTGTCTTCTGGCCCCTACTCCCATCACCCTCTTTGGGGCCAGGCATAATCCCAGCACTTTAGGAGGCTGAGGAGAGAAGAATGCTTGTGCCTGTGAGTTCTAGACCAGGCTGGATGACATAGACAAATAATACAAATGTTATTTGTCTCTACAAATAATACAAATATTAGCCAGGTGTGGTGGTGCACATCTGTAGCCCCAGCTACTTGGGAGGCTGAGATGGGGGAACTGCTTGTGCCTGGGAGGTTGAGGCTGCAGTGAGCCGTGATTGCGGCACTGCACTCCAGCCTGGACAAGAGTAAGAGACCCTGTCTCAAAAACAGACAAACATGGGTCAGGAGCATGATGCCTGTAATCCCATTACTTTGGGAAGCTGAGGCTAGTGGATCATTTGAGGTCAGGAGTTCAAGATCAGCCTGGCCAACATGGTGAAACCCTGTCTCTACTAAAAATACAAAAAAAAAAAAAAATTAGGCAGGCATAGTGGCGGATGCCTGTAACCCCAACCACTCAGGAGGCTGAGGCAGGAAAATCGCTTGAGCCTGGGAGTCAGAGGTTGCGGTGAGCCGAGATTGTGCCACTGCACTCTGGGTAACAGAGTGAGACCCTGTCTCAAAACAAAATGAAATAAAAACAAAAACAAAAAACTCCACTGGGTCTAGGCTTTGTCTTCATCACTGCCTGATCGCCAACACCACATGCTTGGCACACAGGAGGTACTCAAATACTTGAGAAGCCAAGGTCCTCCACGTATACATGAGGAAACTGTGGTTCAAAAACCTTATGATATACAAGGGGGAAGGCCCACAGCAGGACTGTGTACCCGCAGAGGCATTGGGATGGCCCCTCCCAGAGGTGCCTGCCCAAGCATGAGGAGTCTGGGTGGCCCTGACCCAGGAAGCCCCAGGGATGGAGAGTTGATGGAACCTTGCCTGGGGCCAAAGGGCCCAAGCTGTCTCCCAGCCAGCCTGACCTCACGGGCTTTGGCAAACACCCCAGGGTTCCCCACTTCCTCTCACATCAGCCTTGGCCTGCCTCACAGCCAAGATGGATGTCAGCGAAGTTGGGGTTCTTCCCCCCACTTCCGTATGTGGCCATCCTTGCATCTTGGTATTATTTTCAAGTGTGCACCAAGTTGTATTAAATAGTTCATTTTATAGCTTTGCACAGTGGCAGTATCTTAGCCAATGAGGTTTATCCGAGGCGTGATTATTGCTAATTGAAAACTTTTCCCAATACCCTGCCATGACGACTGGAAATATAGTCGGCATTAGCAAATTTTGACAGTCTCTACGGAGACTGAATTATAAAAAAAGAAAAAAAAAGTTCATTTTGTCAGTCTTTCCTCATAGGGATTGTGTTTTTGTTTTTTGTTAGGGATGGGGAGGATTCCTTCAAAGCAATCAATTCTCCATCAATTCAGTAATGATCCAGTTAACTTTTTGCCAGTGTAGAAATTTTAAACATTCCCTGTATTCTCTGAAGTTTCAATAATTTGAGTCTCTGGAATAAAATTGACAGTAGACAGATTAACAGGAGAAAAGACATGCAAATTTATTACATACATGCACAGGAGTCCCACAAAATACGACACAAGTAAGGACCAGATTGATGAAGTCTAAATAGCAGTTGAGCTCCAGAAACTGGGGCTTAGGGTTTCTAGGAGGTGGCCACAGATGATGGGTTGTTAAGGGGAGGAAATGCATGGCAAGCAAAGGCCGTCTTGTCATGCAGATAAAATCTCTCAAGTAGCCCAGTCCTCAGAAGAGATGTTATCAACTTCAGTCTCCTTTCCTGTGAGTTAATCTTCCATGTTTTATGAGATGATAGGGAAGGGGCAATGGCATTCTTTCTGCAGGAACTTCCCTTAGACAGATAAGCAAACTTTAGAGAGGGACCCTCCCTGTGTTTCAGGAGGGTTTTGGGAGGGAAGAGGAGTGAGCGATGGATGGTTAGAGACTTTAGTTCAAAGCATTCAGTCTGCCACAGCTCCATACTTAGGGGTATCATTTTCTGAGCACCAACACCAATTTCCTAGGATAGGATTTTAAAAATTTAACTCAATAAATGCAGGGCCGAGCGAGGTGGCTCACGCCTGTAATCTCAGCACTCTAGGAGGCCAAGGTGGGCGGATCACGAAGTCAGGAGATCGAGACCAACCTGGTTAATACGGTGAAACCCTGCCTCTACTAAAAATACAAACAGTTAGCCGGGCATGATGGCGCGTGCCTATAGTCCCAGCTACTGGGGTGGCTGAGGCAGAAGAATTGCTTGAACCCAGGAGGTGGAGATTGCAGTGAGCCAAGATCTCTCTCACTGCCCTCCAGCCTGGGCAACAGACTGAGAGTCTGTCTCAAAAAAAAATAATAAAAATAAAAATAAATAAATAAATGCAGGGGTGGTGCAAAGTATGACTTATTTTTTTTTCCAATTATCCCAGTACCTCTTGTTAAAGAATCCTTCCTTACCCTTGTTTTGAAGGCCTTTATTGTGTAAGATTTTCTAGAGAATAGAATCTATTTCTGGCTCTTCATTCTTTCCATGAGGTGTAGATTATTTTTACATCAATGTCGTATTTTTCTACTTTGTAATATGTTCTAATATTACATATTAGAGCAAAGGAATTAAACACCGCTCACAAAAAGGAAAGAGAAAAAAACCCATACAGTTTTTGTGAAAGCAGATCAGTGATCGCCAGGGGCTGGGGTGGGGCATCGGGGTGGACTAGAGGGACACAGGAGAATGCTGGGGGGTGACAGAACTATTCTGTCTTCATTGTCAGGTTGGTTACATAACTCTGCATTTGTCAAAACTCTAAGTAGACCCAGAGAAAAATAAAACCATGAGACCATTTGTTCAAACATTCTTAAGAAGTCCATGTCGTGATGGCAGGGCATTACCCCAAGTGCATGGCCCTTCTGAGGGGCCCTGCGTGATTGCACAGATCACACACTGCACACACTGGTTCTGACCCTTGCATTGGCAGCTTCCTAGGCTGTCCACGGTCTGCCTGGCTCCTGCCCGCTTCCAGAGAGGATGCCTCCCTGGAACATGCCCTACACTTCCCTGTGTCCAAGTCCGGGTCCATCTGGGAATGCCCTCATCCCCTTCTGCTCCCAGAGAAATCCCTCGAATCTTAGTGAAGGCCAGCTTGGCCTTCACTGCCTCAGGGAAGCTTACCTGCCTCCCCACCACCTGGGACAGATGAGTCAGCTGGGAACGCCCGTGGGCCTCCAACCTCTCCTCTTGTGACATAATCACTTTTGTTTTTGTTGCGAGAAGCACCACTTTTTCTTTTCTGAATCCAGTATGGAGGCCTAAGCCCCCACCCACCAGGGGGATGGGTTATCTCTACCTGAACTGTCACTGCGGGGCTGCGCCCTCTTTGTAGAAACCCCTAACATCGATATCCCCTTAGTCTCAGAGAAATGTACCTGGGCTCCCATATAGGCTTCCTCTGCCTGTTCCATGCCCTGCTGACCCACTCACCACCATGGGGCCCCTCTGTTGTCCCTAGGCCTGTCTTAGCACTGCTGGATTCTTCTCTGTTCTCTTTACCTCCTGCCTGGCCCCAGTCACTATTTGGTGTGGCCTTTACTATCTCCAACCTGTGTGGTCTCCCTCCCCCAGCCACAGGTAAGCCCCACCAGGGCAGGGGCCCGAGGGCCTTGACCACATTGGCTTCTTCATCTGAGAAGGGCCCCGAATACATCACTGGAATGAATGGCAGCTGGCCTTGGAGTCCCTGTGCTTGCCACAGACCTGGTACCCACAAATGGTGAATGAACATTCAGTGTCTTCCCCACCCACCCCACCCCAAGCTCAAGCTTCTAGTAAGGAGCTCTGATTGCTCCTGACTTCACATCCCACCAGTGCCTTCTAGAGCTACGGTGAAGATACCGCCCTACCCTGGCAATGCCCACAGCTCAAAGGAGACGGAGGCAAACCAACAATTAGAGCAGCACGGAAAGAGCTGTCAGAGCGATGCATGGGGGATGTGGGCTCAGGGAGGAGGGAGTGCCCAGGCAGGGGAGGTTTCTCTGAGCACCGTGGGGGCTCTGTCTGCAGGATGAGGTCTCAGAGGGCCAGAAGGGCCTGCCAAGGTTGGAAGGAGGCACCACTATCAGTGACCAGAGGCCACGTGTGTCAGAAGCCTCAAGGGACGGGCCAAGGGGCCCAGAGAGCTACTGGAAGGGTTGACACTGAGTGGAGGACTGGAGGCCCCAGAGGCAGGGAGCCCAGCAGCAGGAGGCAGCCACCTTCTGCAGAGCTGGCTGCCTGGGCCAAGCCTGCTGGGGAGGGGCTGCAAGGATGAACCAGGGCAGCTGGGGAGCTGAGGCCCCGCCAGCAAGTGGGAGGGGCAACCCTGAGGTGGTAGCCACTACAGTGACACCTGTGATCAGTGACACCTGTGGTCGGCTGGCCCCAGAGCCACCCAGCCGGCTGGGGGACCCAGGAACTGGTTTGTCCAGCCTGGATGAGTTGACAGGGATGCGGCTCTGGCTACGAGACGCCCCAGGTTCAGCTCCGGTGCCCTCCCCCTACATCTGGGCCTGGCTTTGGTTTCTGGCACAGCTGCCAAGTTTTGGTACCGCCCACCCACTCCTCACTAGCTGTACTGGCCAGCCCAGCTCCCTAATTGCTGGGTGGGGAACTGTTCTGCAGAGCTGGTAAACCGAGGTGGACCCTGGCACCAGGCGCCTGGCCTGACCAGCCCCTGGCCATGGGGGGTGTGATCAAGGCATCTGGTCAGCACTTGGCTCTGAGGGGCCCTCTGGAGGAGCCATTGTTCCAGAGATTTCCATTTGGGGTGTGGAGGAATTTGTGAAATGGGAATGGGTACCAAGTGGGTGTGTAGGAGTTTGGCCTGCCTGACCTGGGCACGCCCCCTTTCCCTCCTCAGGCAGACAGCTCAGGTGTGGGCCTGCATGGGTCTCAGCTAGGCCTAGGGGTCTGTCTGGGACACAGGCTCCACCCAAGCCTGCCCAGTGCCAAGACAGACTGGGACTGACAGGAAGGAATGGGCAGCAGGTAGGGCCCAGAGGGAGCCTGCACGGTCTCCAACCCAGAAGCTGGCTTTCGGAGGCCAGGCTCCCAAACACACCCCCTCAGACACACCCACTACCCACAAGCACATCTTTACACACACCTGCCACTGACAGGGCCATAAACACACCATCCCCACAGCAGGCAGTATACACGCTTCACTCTGTCCTGAAAAGGCAGGGTCCCCCAACTTATGCTTCATACCCCTCCCCAAACATCCATGGACACTAACTCCACTTTACAACCAGGACCCACCTGTGGGCCCCGAGGGGCTGCCAGGCATGGCCAGGGTAGCCAAAGGGAGTGGCTACCTCCCTTTGGAACTCAGAAGTTCCCTGAGTTGCCCTGTCAGGGAAGGAACTGGTGAGCTGACTTCAGCATGCAGGCCCCCTGGGGCAGGGGCTCATCTAATTCAACCTGTGTCCCCCACACTCACAGGGCCCAACACAGCACCTGGCGCACAGTCAGCACACACTGCACGGCAGCCAGTCCACCGATGAATGTGTAAGGAAGCTGAGCTTTCCCTCAAAGGAAGCGGGAGACACCACTTGCACAGCTAGAGTGAACCTGTGTTCCAGACCCAGGCACCCAGTGGAGAAGCAAAGGCCCAGAGGGCAAGCCAGGCCTCTGAGAGGCCACGGGCAGGAGTGGGTTTTAGGGACCAGCCTTAGCTGAGAGCAGAGATCTGGGAGCGCTGACAGTCCTGGAGTCCAGTGTAAGATAGAGGCAAGGCAGGTTGTGGAACGCTTCCTCCTGGGAGAGCTTTCCAGAATGCAAACCAATCATATTTCACCCCTACTTAACAATGCCCTATAGCTGATGGGGGAAACATTCCCATTCCTTGCTGTGGTAAAGGCTCTTTCCCAAGAAACCCACAAGCTTTCCCATCTCTCCTCCTGCACCTTCCTACGAGCCGCAGAATGCGGCAGAGGGAGGGGCCAGGAAGGATCCTGTCCTTCCTGGCCCCTCCACTCCTAGGGCCCCCTACTCCTATGGAGGGAGGGGCACACTACAGTCAGAGAGACAGGAGGTGGGTTCTGGGAGGGGCAGGGCCTGAACCTGTGTATACTCCAGCAGTAGCTGTCTTAGGCTGACCCCAAGCACCTGGGGCCCAGAGTTCCCACCAAGAAAACATTTCATGTTCTCAAAATGCCTTGGTTGACTCGCCCTTTGTTTTCTTGGTGTTCCCTGGTATTGTTCCTACTGAAAAATGCACTGGTGCTAAAGAAAGGAATTTCAGCCCACACGGCAGCTAAGGAAATGTGTGGGGCTGAGGCAAGGAGCAGGATTCCTCCGCTCCCAACACACACGCCTAGCAGCCACGCAGACAGGTACAAGGTAGGCCCTCCCGCTGACCATTGCCATGGGAGGAGCTACTGCCCAGGTGAACGGCCTCAATTCCAACCATCCATCATTCTCTGGTCTCAGGCCAGGGACAGGCTCAGCATATTCCCTGGACTTCCTGGTAGAAAACATGGTTTTATTCTGGAAGAGGCCAATATTCCCACTCCAGCCTCCTTCCATGGAGAAAGGCCCCAGCCCAGTCTCCAGCCTCCCTCCCTCTCACCTGCCCTTCAGGACCTTGGGGCTCTTGATCCCCCAGCCTCCTTCTCTGGGCCACACCCACTCCAGGGAGCAGGGCTGGGCCCTGCCTAGGTGCTTCTCTGCCAGGAGGGCCTTGTCCTGGCTCCTGCCGGGGCATTCTACCCAGCCCATGGCCCCACCAGATCTCTCCTCTCCTTGCGCCTCCCCAGCCCTGGGCTGGCCTCTGCAGGTTCCAACCCAACCAGTGTAAGGGAGGGCTGAGCCAGCCGTCTCAGGGCACCTTCTGACAGTGTTTCTGCTGTCAGCTCGCTCTGCTGGACTCAGATCTTGGAGGACTCGAGCCGGGGACTCCAGGGTGTGGGGGGCTCCCGCAGTGCACGAAGTTCCTGCTCCAGTGCCTGGTTGCGGCGGTACATGTCCATGTAGCCCCCCTGGATCTCCCGCTGGTAGCGCAGCACACGCTCCTTTTCCTCCTGCCAAGTCCGCCGCTCCTGCTCAAAGTGCAATGCCTGCTCCTGGCCCCGAAGTCGCTCCTGCAGCAGCTCAGCCCGCAGCTGCTCAGCATTGTCCCTGGCCTCGCTGCCTCCTGCCTCCCCCAGCAGGCCCCTGCTCTTGCAGTCATCAGTCTCACAGCTGCCTGGAGCCTCCTCCCGAGGGGCCTGCTCCTGCAGGCTGCGCACAGCCTCTCGCAGCCGGGCCAGCTCTGCGTCCTGAGCCTGGGCTTGTGCACGGCTGCCCCGAAGTTGCGTCTTCAGACTGAAGATTTCGGCCAGCTTCTGGGCCAGTTCTGCCTGGGCTTCCCGCAGCTGCTGCTTCAAGAGGCTAATCTCTGCTGTCTTCTGGCACACCTGGGGGATGGGGAGGATGCGAGCAAAGTAGGGTGTGGGGAGCTGGTTTGGGAGGGGCAGGCAGAGGAAGGGACTGGCAATGGAGATGGGAGAGTCTCCGAGCCCTGTGGCATCTCTCACCTCCCATCGGGCTTCCTCCTCTGGTCGTGCACTGGGGTCGGCCTCTGGGAGGGTGCTGGGGGCCCGAGGCTCTGGAGCCAGGCCCTGCTGAGCCCGAAGCTCCTTGCGCAGGCGCCGCTGCTCCTGCTGAGCCATGAACAGCTGCAGCTGGAGGTTGCGCTCGCTGCGCTCAGCCTTCTGGGTCACCTCG
This sequence comes from Sapajus apella, assembly GCF_009761245.1. Classification (NCBI taxonomy): domain Eukaryota; kingdom Metazoa; phylum Chordata; class Mammalia; order Primates; family Cebidae; genus Sapajus; species Sapajus apella. Next base: position 671,967 of record NW_022437159.1, read on the forward strand.
TGCAGCCGCTCCACATACAGGCGCTTCAGCTCAGCCAGCCACAGCCGCTGGCGCTCCTCCAGCACCTGTCAAGGGGAAGAGATGCATCCACCGTGCACCTCTGGCCACTGATCATGTCCTGTGACCCTACACCATGCATTAACCCGTGATGTCCTCCAGAGGTGTGGTGTCCCCATCTCATGGCCCTCCCAGGGAGCCTCTCCCCTTCCTTCCCACACAACTCTCAGGCAAGGACCCCCAGTGACATCCCCACCACCTGGGATGCAGGGGAAGAAGCCAAGACAGCTCTCTCTTTCTTGCTGTCTTGTGTCCATAGCCACGTGGGTGAGCTGGCTGGGACCCCTCTCTCTGGCCTGTTTCCCAGTGCTGAGGCACAGAACAGGACTCCAGGGCAGGGGCTCCCTCACCTGCGTGAAGGGGTTGGAGTCGACCTCATCACCAAGTCCCCTCTTGAGCTCCTCACAGGTCTCAGGCAGCACAGCTCCCATCTCCTCAGCAGAGGGGCAGGAGAACTCATAGGGGGGTGGTGGCTCGGGCAGGCAGCTCAGCACAGCTGGTGGCCCAGCCTCCTTGGGTCCTCGAGAGGCCCGGTCCAGGGAGCCCCCGAGGTGGTTAATGTGGCCAAGGGAGGAGCTGAAGGGGCTAGGGCCAGTACCAGGACTGCGGCCGAAACTACCCCCGCTGGAGGAGTCAGACAGGCTGGGCTCGGGCTCCGGGCCGCCCTCATCTAGGCTGAGGGCATGCAGCAGCTGCGCCCGGGCCTGGCTGGCACGGGGGCCAGGGCTCAGGGGTGGGTGGCAGGCCAGCGTGTGCAGGCTGCCATTGCTTCGCCACAGCTTCTGGCCTTTGTGGGCCGCCAGGCTCTGCATGGACAGGAAGCCTTTCCCGTTGCCCGCTGAAGGCTTGAACACAGAGGGGCGGATGCGGCACTGCCAGGAAGAGAGGGCAGGTGTGAGACCTGGGCAGCTGCCTGCTTTACCTTCCAATGCTCCCAAAGCCCTTGAGGGATTCTCTTTGAGACTTCGGGGCGTGTGCCACTGGGAGGCAGCAACCAAGCCTCAGGAGGCCAGCCCATAACACGATTTTCATATCTCAGCAACCCCTGTCCCCACCCCATCCCATCATCAGGGTCTCTAAGGAGACCCCACCCTCCCCACACCTGGTAAAGGGCTTGGCCAGAGGCACACCTTGTCAAAGCGACCCCGCTCCGGCAGCGAAGTCTTGCTGAAGTCACCCCCTCGAGGATGTTCCCGGTAGTAGAGGGTGGCATAGTCAGCAGGCTCGTTCCGAGGGGCCCGCTTGGTGCTCTTGCCGTCCTTCTTGGGGAGGTGCAGGTAGCTGAAGAGCTCACGCTGGCCCAAGCCCTTCCGGAGGAGGCCATCAGGCTGGCGGGAGCCCCGGGACCCGGCCAGTGCTGCCCGCAGCTCTTCAGGGGAGAAGTCCTGCCGTTCCAACAGGCTGCCCACGCTGCCCATGGCAATGCCAGCAGGGCCTGGGGCTGTGGCCATGAAGTTTCAACAGGGCACAGGCAGCTGCTTCTGGGAATTGGGAGGCTCCATTAGGGGCAGGTGGGCACTGGCTGCCCAACTTCCCTGGGGCCTGAAAACAAGGCGCTTGCTCCCTGTAGCTCCCCACAACCTGGCCCAGGCCCAGGAAAGGCAGATGTGGGTCCAAGAGAGAACCCCAGGACAGGATCCCTAGACTGGCAAGAGAAAGAAGTATAGGCCCCAAAGCCACCTGCCCATCTGACACTCTGCTGGAATGAGTCTAAGGAAGTGCAATGGTGCTCTAGCCGTGCACAGAAGGGCCAGTTCCACCTAGGGGCCTGTGCAGAATTCAGAGGTACGGGGAGGGGATAGGCCCAGAAGCAGCAGGACGGGGGCCCTCCTCCCAGCACTGGGCCCGCATAGGGCTAAGGAGGACGGACTCAGCCTGACTGAACCTGACCTTGTTTACCCCCCTGCCAAATTCCCCACCAAATTTGTGGGGTGGGGAGAAGGCACAGAGACCCAGGACCAGTGGGACTCTCCATTCTTCCTCCTTCCCATGGGAGAGGGATAATTCCTGCAGCCCCTCTTCCTGCAAAGGGTCAAAGCTCCCCAAGGGAAACATCTGGCACGGGTGTGGTTGGGGGCTTCGGTGGGAGGGATACAAACAGGAAGGGCCCAAAAGGAAGAAGGATGACGTGAACAATGGCCATAGTTTCCGGGACAGGTGTTCACGTCTGGGCAGTGGTGGGAGGGGGAGGAAGGGGCAGCTGGACTCATGCCAGCCCTTGCATATGCTCTTACTCCAAAGCCTAGCAGGGTGGGTCCCAAATCCTAACCCTGGCAGAACCAATCCAATTGGTGTGTGACCTCGGCCAGGCCACTAACCTCAGTGAGCCTGGGCTTCCGCGTGCACACCTGGCAATAACACTTATCACCAAGATGCTGGGAGAATGGGGTGGGATAACATGACAGACACCCAGTCCAGGCTCTGGGCCACAGCCAGGGTCAACAGGCTGGCCGGAGCGAAGCTCAGCCAGGCACACAAACACTGCTAAGGGACCAGGCTGATGGACCGTCTCCCACCTGCGCTGGGCCACATACTCTGGAGGTGGGGCTGGTACCTAGTCCCCAGGGGATCCTGTGCACAGCCCAGTGCCCAGCCTAGAGCGGATGTGCAGAAAGGTCTGGCCAAATGAATGAATGCCACCTTCTCTGCCTCCCGCCCCCAAGCAGCTGCTCCTATCCTCGAACAGAAGCCCAGCAGGCAGGCTGCAGCTGTGAGTCCCCTACTACCACCCATGCTTCCGGGACACCCACTCCTGCCCCGAACAATGGTCGTTAGGAGGCTCCATCTTCCTCAACCATTTCCAGGTTTTGTGTTTGTGGAAGACAAAGTTCTCTGGGAGGGGGACCTGCCCCAACCCCACAGCCTTACCTCACCCTAGGCAAAAATGACCTCAGCTCTCTCTCCACCAACCCCCAGACCCAAGACGGGGCGAATCTGGATGTGCACAGCACACCCAGCCCAGCCCCAGAGAGCAGGCATTGCAGGACACATAGGGGATGCACCCACATAAGGAATCACAGGTGCTGGGTTCCCACAGTGACTCGGCCCTGCATAGGGGTCCCACTGAGTCCTGTTATGGTCGCTTTCTTTCTTTTTTTTTTTTTGTTTGAGACAGGGTCTTGCTGTTTACCCTGTCACCCAGGGCGGAGTACAGTAGTGCAAACATGGCTCACTGCAGCCTCGACCTCCTGGGCTCAAACGATCTTCCCACTTCAGCCTCCTGAGTAGCTGGAACCACAGGTGCATGACACCGTGCCCAGCTACTGACCCTTCTTAAAGGTAAGGTCAGTAGGGATCAGAAAGGTGAAGTGACTTGCCCAAGGTCACAGCTGGTCAGGGCTGCCCAACATCTATCGGGGACCTAGGATGTTACCACCTACAGCCACAAGTATTGGAATGGAAGCATCCTGTCTCCTTGACCGATACCTCCTCCCCACAACAAGCCCACTCCAGCTAGAGCCGTGGTTTGTCCCTGAGCACACTCAACTCCTGTTGCTGCTTCCTGGGGAGGGGATGGAAGAGACCTGCTCTCCAGCCTGCCCTCACTCTTTCCAGGGGACAGCAGACACAAATGCTCCGCCTTTTGTCATGCCTCAGTTTCTGCATCCCTGAAGTGGGAAAGGGCCAGCATGGTGGCTTACGCCTGTAATCCCAGTACTTTGGGAGGCTGAGGCAGGAGAATCACTTGAGCCCAGTTTGAAACCAGCCTCAGTAACATGGCAGGACCCCATCTCTATTTATTTTAAAAAAGGAAAAACAATAAATAACGTGGGAAAGACTCTGCTTGCCCAGCCTTCCTCAAAGGATTACTGACAGAGATGGAGGTGAAAGGGCTTGTGAACTGTAAGTCCTGTATGGCCCTGGGGATGGAGACGTTGGCAGCAGTGCCAAATACGCCCACCTCACCCCAAATGCACACCGCCTCAGCTTCCCTTGGGCAGATGCTCACTTCCCGTCTCAGAGAGACAGAACTGACACCCCATGTTCTCCATGAAGCGTCTCAGGTCCAGGGAGAGTCCTTGAGCTAGAGGTAGCCACGGCCACAACAGTGCATATAACCACACTCACCACATGGTATGCCACATGTCAGCCCCACCCAGCAGCACAGAACCCATGTTAGAGGACACAGTGCAGACAGTCACATCCAGCAGCAAACACCATCATCCAGCCGTGCACAAGGTCACCACAGCACTGAGAACCTCTTGGGACACACTGACAGAACAGCAGCAGCCCGAGTGATGACCCAGGTGTCCTTCCCAGCCCCTAGGCTAGTGAAGGAGCGGCAGACAGCCCCTTTGTCTCTCCTTAGGCCCCCATCTTCCCCACTCTGCCTCTCCTGGCTGATTTCTCTGGCTGTATTATCAGCTCCCCCAGCAGGGCTGAGGCCCCCAGCTTTCAGGACGCTCCTCCCTGCCTATGTCACAGAGTGGGGACAGTCTCTTTTCCTAAATGGGTCCACCCCACCTCTACCCCCTCCCTCAACACACATTCCTTCCTTCCTGTTGCTTGGAAGCCCAGGGATTGCCTGCTCAGGGCAGGGCAGCTGTGCAGGCTGGAGAGGATTTGGTGGGGGAGGAGGAGGGGAAGACAGCAAGTGCCTTGCAGCCTCACTGCAACATCAGAGCAAAAAGCCGGGGCCCCTGCACAGGTTGTGGAGAGAAGGGTAGGGGGCAAGTCAAGTGCCTGGGCTTCCCTGCCCTGGGAGCTGCAAACCCCCAACCACCCAGCTGGCTAGATTTGGGCTGGGACACTCAAGCCACATTCTATGCAGATCCCAGTTGGCCCCAATAAGGCCTCTTCACTCCTGCTCCCTGCCACCAGTCCCCTCACCCGTTTCCAGTCCCCAAGATTAGTGGACAGCACTGGAATCCCTGGACACAGAGAGGAATCTCTTTCGGACCAATCCTTGGTGAACACAGCTGCCCTGGCTGGCTAGGAAGCAAAGAGAGAGCATGTGCTTTCCTTGGGGGGGTGGGGGTGTCCCAGAGCCTGTTAGTGGGTGCCTTTTTGGGTCAGACAAAGGGCACTATCACATCCGCACAAGAAGACGAGTTCTGGCATTCCACTTCACAAGAGGAAACTGAGGTTCAGGAAGTGAAGCAATGCGCCTAAGGTCATGTTCAGCTGAGAAAGCTGCAGGGGAGAAAGCACACAGGCTCCCAGGACTAGAAGTCCTCTCTGAACCCACCTTGCATCTCCTCTGGGGTGGAACATCCCAGCCCCCACATGGGTAGGAGTACTGCCTGCCCTGGCTACAGTCAGCCCCTCCTGAGCCCTGGCCCCAGGGAAAGGTCCCACCACCTGCTGGGGGATCAGTTCTGCTAAGGGGCGTGTCTGCAGCTGTCCCTAAGGAATGGGACTGGAATGTCCCAGCTCCAAAAGAGGGGGTGGTGGGCAAGGGGGGCCCAGAGAGGGGCTGGGAGAGGCTGGCCCACCCCATCTCCTCTGTGACAGACACTTGAGGCAAAGACCAGGGGCTGACGCCTGCAGGAGTGGTGCTTAGTATCACTATATAGGCCCACTATATAGGCCTTCCGGGCTGCAGCCCTTCCATTTCATTATCTCATTTCATCTCCACAGTAGCCTCATGGGGGCAAACAGGACAGTAATTACCCTCACTTCATTTTACAGATCAGGAAACCGAGGCCTAGGAAGACGAGGTGAGTTGTCCAAGACCCCACAGTGAGAAGCAGTCTCCACTCCCTGGGCAAGGTCCTCTACCTCAGCTCGCTATCCTAGCCAGGGGTCACGGGTTCCCTCCATGGGCACACTGCTGTGTACGCATTGCACGTATGTCTGCCTGGCCCTCCACACAAGTTTCTCCCAAGGACACCTGCAACCAGGCTGGTCTGGACTGCAGTCCACCCGGCCTGGAATGCCTCCTGTTGACCCCCAGGTCAGGAAGAACTAGAGGAAACCTGCCTCCCGGGGACTCCGAGTCCCTATGCTAGTTCTAGCTCTAGAGGCGGTAGCAGGAGCAGGCTGGCCGCATTCATTCAGTCTCGCACATGCACACCCACATACTGCCAGCCGGTAGAGGAGCCCTGGCCGGGAAGGCCCTGGGAGAAGGCTGATCACTGCGCCCAGGATGGCCTCCTGCGTCCGCTCCCTCCTGAGGACAGCCAGGCCAAATGTGTTCCTATGTAGTTGGGGTCAGGGGGTGGTCCAGTGGGAGACAATGGGTCCCAGTTCTCTTTCTGGAGACTGTCAGGTCCCTGATTTCGGCTTGGCCCCAGCCCTCACTTTGGCCAAAGGCTATGGCCGGGACTGGACCGCGTGCTCTGGCGGTCAAGACCTAGGAATGTCCCCTACCCGCAGACCCCTAGCTGCAGCCCGGACACGGCAGGGGGTTGGGGGGGATAAAGGAGGTGTTGGGAGGAGGCGAGAGATCTCGTGGGGAAGTCGGAGGGGCAAACAAGGTTGGCAGCCGCATGGAATTTCTCTTAGGAAGGCAGGGGTGAAGGCGAGGGCTCCCCAGAGGTCCTGGAGCTACCTAGGGGGCGGGGAGGGAAACGCGTCTCCTCTTGGCCCCTCCCTGGGGCCTGGCTGGAGCGGCTGGGCAGGGGGGCGGAGGCCGAGGTCAGACTCCGGCGCCAAGGACGCCTGCCCCACCCAGCCGTGGCGCAGGGGTCCCGAGCACTGCTCCCAGGAAAGCGCGTTTGCAGGGTTTGGGGAAAGCAGGGTAGCCGGCCGCTTGCCCCACCAGCGGAGCATCGGGATCGGCCCCCGATCCGGCGCCTGGCTGCCCGGGAGCAGGGACACCTGGGCGCACGCCGCACCCTGCCACCCCCGCCCATCTCTCAGACGGGAGCCTCGGCCAGCGGGGGCTGCACCTTCACCAAGGACGCCGGAAAACCATACCTCGGAGACCTGCTCCGCCCCACCCCCCGAGTCCAGCCCCGGGTCCCGGCCCCCAGAGCGCCCCGCTTACCATGCTGGCGACTCACTCGCCGGCCCTTGGCTCCGCAGCCCCCGCGCGTCGCAGCTCCCCCGCGCGGCTTTGAACCCTTCTGCAAAACGCCGGCTCCAGCCGCGACTGCGAGCCAGGTCAGAGCGGCTGGGCGGCAGGCGCCGGGAAAACGCGGGCGGGCGGGCGCCGGAGCCGGATTGGCGAGGGAGGGACGCGCTCCGCGGCGCTCGCTCGCCTGCCCCAAAGGCGGAGGGAAAACCCGGCCTGACTCATCCGCTCACGGCGAGCCCAGAGCCCGGCCCGGCCCCCGGATGTGGGGGGCGGGGCCGGGGGGCAACCCCCGCCCACCCCCGAGCCAACCTGGGCCCCGCCCGGGACAGACCGCGCCCCCGGCCGGGACTCACCGAGGCGCCGCGCGGTGGTGGCGCGCGAAATCCGGGCTGGCTGCGCCCACGTCGCTACAGCCCTGAGCGCTGGGGCTCGGACCCCGGGGGCGAGCAGCCCCGAGCGCTGCCCACGCCCCAGAGGGCGCACAACCCGCCCGCTCCTCCTCCTTCCCGGTTCGCCTTGCCCGCCTAACGAAGAGGCTCTTGAGGTCCCTCACCTCCCGGATTGTCGCCGCCTACTCTCCGGAAAACGCTATCTCCCCCCTTTGAGGCAGAGCCACAGTAGTACTTTGAGAAGTGAAAAGACTTTACCCCACTACTCTGGCTGAATTGGGCACAAAGTTATTTTCTTTTTGCCTCCAAAGTCTTCTGGGGGCAGCAAACTCAGGTGCCTCCAGGGGCCAGAAAAATTACGTAAATGAGTCGTGAGCTTCCTATTGTAAGACAGTAGGAAGACATGGAAACAGAGACACAGACACGTAAAGGATTCATATTCGAAAAATTAAAACACCGTTTCCAATTCAAAAGTTAAACAAAAAGTTACCACATGACTTAGTGATTACATTCCTCAAACAAGTAATATTCTCAGCAGTGCTACTCATAGTAGTCAAATAGCCAAAAGGTGGAAACAGTTCAAACTAACAATTGATGAAGGTGTAAGCAAACTATGGATCCATTCAGTGGAATATTATTCGGCCCTAAAAAAGAAATGAAGGCCACGTGGTGACTCACGTCTGAAATCCTCCAGCACTTTGGGAGGCCAGGAGTTCAAGACCAGCCTGGGCAACTCGCAAAACCCCATATCTGTCTTAAAAAAGAAGAAGAAGAAGACTGGATGTGGTGGTTCACCCCAGTAATCTTACCACTTTGGGAGGCCGAGGCAGGTGGCTCATTTGAGGTCAGGAGTTCAAGACCAGCCTGGCCAACATGGCAAAATTCTGTCTCTACTAAAAACACAAAAATTAGCCAGGCATGGTGGAGCGAGCCTGTAATTTCAGCTACTTGGGAGGCTGAGGCAGGAGAATCGCTTGAACCCCAGAGGCAGAGGTTGCAATGAATGGAGATTGTGCTACTGCACTCCAGCCTGACTGATGGAATAAGACTGTGTCTCAAAAAAGAAAATAGGAATGAAATACTGATGATACCTGCTTCAACATGGATGAACCTCTAAAACATTATGGCAGCTGAAAGAAACCAGACACAAAGGCCACATGCGGTAATGATGCCACTTGTAAGAAGCAAATCCACACAAACAGAAGGCAGATTAGAGCCAGAGGCTGTGGGGAGGGAGAAGGGCAGAGTGATTGCTTAAGGAGCATAGCGTTTCCTTGTGGGAAGAGGAAAATGTTTTGGATCCTCACAGAGGTGGTGGTTGCACAACATTGTGAATATACAAATGTCATTGAATTGTTTGCTTTAAAATGGCTGATTTTATGGTACGGAAATTTTACCTCAATTAAAAAACATTTTGTCTCTTGTGGACAGATTTGGCCCATGGCCCAGAAGTTTGCAACCCCTTGTGTTCTATGCTGTCCTTACCAATTCTTGTTAGGACAGAATAGAAGCATAGAACTTCTACCAAGAGCTTCTTTTTTTTTTTTTTTTTTTTTTTTGAGATGGGTTTTTGCTCTTGTCACCCAGGCTGGAGTGCAGTGGCGCGACCTCTGCTCACTGCAACCTCCGCCTCCCAGGTTCAAGCAATTCTTTTGCCTCATCCTCCCAAGTAGCTGGGACTACAGGCATGCCACTACGCCTGGCTAACTTTTGTATTTTTAGCAGAGATGAGATTTCACCATGTTGTCCAGGCTGGTCAGGAACTCCTGACCTCAAACGATTTGCCCACCTTGGACTCCAAAGTGCTGGGATTACAGGTGTCAGCCACCTCTCCCAGCCGGAAGAACTTCTTTTATTATTATTATTTTTTGAGACTGAGTTTCACTCTTGTTGCCCAGGCTAGAGAACAATGGTGTGATTTTGCTCTGCCAGAATTTTTAAAAGTAGGGTCAGATTTCAGAGGACCTAAGAAAACTCATTAACAGCTGCTCTGGGTCTCAGCCCTTGAGAGTTACTCATTGAGACAGATAAAGTTTCAGAGCAAGGACCCATTTGACTGTTTGTTGGGAGCCAAGGAAAGGCTTCACTGGAGCAATGGCTTCTGACATGGTCCTGGAAGCATTTCCATCGAGGAGTGCTCCCAGCGAAGCAGATGGCAGGGCTAGAGAAGGCAGGGCACGTTCAGCTCCCTAGCGAGGTCCAAGCCCGGGGTGGGACAGGTTAGTAGCGGGAAGGGATGAAGGTGGCACCCGAGAGCAGACCCAGAGAAGCCTCATGAAGTGAGCGCTGGGAGCCTCTGAAGCGTTCAGAGAGAGAGAGGGGCTTGTGCACGCAGCTGGACGTGGGGCTTGTGAGGTGGCGCAGGCAGGCAAGGAGGTCGGGTCAGCTGGGTCTCTAGAGTAAGAAACAGGGCCAAGGAGGGCCTGGAAGCTGGGTCTTTGCTGCCGAGAAGGTGTTCATTCTGTCAACTGAGTGGGAGAGGCAGTGATAGAGATGTTCATAAGAGGGTTTGAGAAGGTTCTTGTAAGAATACACTTGCAACAAATGGCATGAGGAAGAGAGAGAGGGGGTCACAGAAAAGTTCTGTTGAAAACTCAGATTCTGGGCTGGGTGCGGTGGCTCACGCCTGTAATGCCAACACTTTGGGAGGCTGAGTCGAGAGGATTCTTTGAGCCCAGGAGTTCCCTGGGTGACATAGTAAGACCCCGTTTCTACAAAAAAATTAATAATTATTAGCCGGACATGGTGGCGTGCGACTGTAGTCCAGCTGCTTGGGAGGCTGAGGCAGGAGAATCGCTTGAACTCCGGAGGCGGAGGTTGCAGTAGGCCAAGATCACCCCACTGCATTCCAGTCTGGGCTACAGAGCGAGACTCCATCTCAAAAAAAAAAAAAGAAAAGAAGGTGCTCAACTGCACTCCTGTCCATGCAGGCTGCCTTTTGTTCTCCCTTGACCCTGGCCTGCCACTGGCCTTGCTGAGGTCTTTGAGAGAAGGAAGTGGGCTGGGCAAAGGTGAGGAGGCAGAAGCCAATAGGAGGCCAGGCCTCTTTTCTCTCCTCCAACATTTGCCTGAACAGCATGGGAGAGGCCAAGCTGGACTCCTGCTGTGGTGGGAGGAACTTGTATTCAGTGAACTTTATTCACCTTCCTGGGCTTACACACCAATGCTCCTGCAAGGGGCCACTTGCCACCAGACATGGCATTCCTGTAGAGTTGGCATGGGAGCCATGCTGCTCAGATGCCAAGGGCGGGGCTCTGAAGGTGCCAGGCCAGGGGAAGTGAAACCAAGCTCCCTGGATGCACCCACTTCCTGAATTGGCTGACCTGGGACAATTTAATTTCTCTCCCTGAGCCTTGGTTTCCTCATCTCTAAAAGGGGAGGGTTAAGTAAGCTAGTATCTCTAAAGCACCCTGCACAGTACCTGGCAAGCAGCAAGCATCTGTGAAGGTCAGTTGGTCCTTCTCCCTTTTCCTTTTTTTTTTTTTTTTTATGAGACTGAGTTTCACTCTTGTTGCCAAGTCTGGAGTGCAATGGCGTGATCTCAGCTCACTGCAACCTCTGCCTCCTGGGTTCAAGCAATTCTGCCTCAGCCTCCAGAGTAGCCGGGATTACAGGCAAGTGCCACCATGCCTCGCTAATTTTGTATTTTTTGTAGAGACGGGGCTTCTCCATGTTGGTAAGGCTGGTCTCGAACTCCCAACCTCATGTGATCTGCCCCCTTCAGCCTCCCAAAGTGCTGGGATTACAAGTATGAGCCACCAAGCCTGGTAGGTCCTTCTGCCTTTTACTTATGGGGAAGGTTTGTCAGAAGGACAGAATGCTTGTCATGGGCCTGTCTTGAAGTGTTGGAAGGCTGTGTACTCCCCACACCGGCATGCATCTTCATTGTGGTGGGTCTGTGGTCTGTCCTGCATCCACGCTGTCTGTGAGTGGACTTTATCATCCTGCAGCCACCCTGTGAGGAGGAGTTCCTCATCTCTCTGGCCACCACCTTTGGCCTCATCACCTTTCTTCTTGATTATTGCAACAACCTGCTCTGGCTTCCTGCTCCCCAGCCATCCCCTACTCTGCCCCAGAGGGAGCCTTGTAGCCTACATATTCTGTCCCTACACTCCTCTGCTGGAGAGGTGGAGTCCCAGCTTCAAGACTGGTCCTGCGACTCCTTTAGTCTTTGGTCCAAGCCACTGCTACTGCTTCCGTACACCTTTGCTCTGGGGACCGCCTCTGTGTCCTCATCTGTAAGAGGCTGGTTGTTGGGACAGTCCATTAAGAGCACCCATTGTCCTCAAGGCCCCTCCTTCTACCCTCAAGGCAAAATTAATCATCACCCCATCCTCTTGCTGCTCCAGGCTTTTTCCATTTCTTTGCTGTGATGGTGCTTGTCACAGTGCGTTATCCTCTGTCACCCTCAAAGACAGTGAGCCCTGAGTGTGGGAGACTGGTGGCCAGCGCATGTCCAGATTCCCCTAATTCCTCTTCTGGTGCCTGACAGTTGGCCATGCTCAGCTCCAAGCTATCATCTGCAAAAAAGCAATTCAGGGCTGTTTTCTAACCAGGAGGAGGAGCTGAAGCAAGGCAGCCCTGGCTCTGAATCCTAGTCCTGTCCGTGACTTCCTAGTGACCTTCCTGAGTTTCGGATTCTTCATTTGTAAAGCAGGCAGCATCCCCTGGGCATGTCCAGGGACTTGACAGCTATGTGTCCCCTGGCCGCCCTTCACTCCTTGCCCTCCCTTGTCCTCTCTCCCCTGGAGCTGGGCCAGGCCCCAGCCTGAGGGAGGCGAGCTGGGTTCTTAGAGAGATAGCATCAGAGGGTTTCAGACCTTGCAAAGGGCAAGCTAACAGATAACTCCTGGTGCCGGCCCTAGCTCTGCCAGTTCCTCCAAGATTGGTCTTTTTAAAATTTTTATTTATTTTTAAAATTGTTTTTTAGGCTGGGCATGGTGGCTTATGCTTGTAATCCCAGCACTTTGGGAGGTTGAGGCGGGTAGATCACTTGAGGTCAGGGGTTTGAGACCAGCCTAGCCAACATAGTGAAACCCCGTCTCTACTAAAAAATACAAAGTTAGCCAGATGTGGTGGCACATGCCTATAATCCCAGCTACTTGGGAGGCTGAGGCAGGAGAATCGCTTGAGCCCAGGAGGCGGAGGTTGCAGTGAGCCGAGATCATGCCACTGCACTCCAGCCTGAGTAAAAAAAGAGCAAAACTCCATCTCAAAAAAAAGAAAAAAGGTTTTTGGTAAAATAGTGGCAAGGTCTATGTTGCCCAAGCTAGTCTCAAGCTGCTGGGCTCAAGCAATCCTCCTGCCTCAGCCTTCGAAAGTGCTGGGATTACCACTGTGTGTTGCCACATCCAGCCCGAGATTGTTCTAAAGCTGTGTCACAGAGGTGTATTGTGGCTGTGGAGTGGAGGCAGTGGGGCTGTGCACCCACCCAGCCCACTCTTGCACCTAGGGTGAAAGTGGACTCCTGGACCTGGGCTGCCTTCCCTGAGTCAGCAGAGCTGAGGGGGAGCCTTTGTTAACTCCTGCTTCCTCTTCCATGGGTGCCCCCACCCCCAGGGGTGACTGGGGCACCCCCAGGCAGGAGGTTGGGGTGGAGGTTGAGAGCTGCCACGACTTGCTCAGGTGCCTGCCTGGGGCCGAGCTCAGACCTCCAGGAGCCCGCAAGGACTCACGCCCTGGAAGTCCAGGCAGTCCCACTGGCCCACTCATGTGCCACCAGAAACCTGGACCAGCCCCACAGCTAAGTCCAAGTCGAGCTGCCACCCCAAGTGGTAACAGGGTACTTTGCTCAGGAACTCCTGGGCTGCAATCCCTCAGTTGCAGTGATTTATGTCAAGGGGTTGGGGGTGGAAGAAGTCTGGAGGAGTCATTGTGAAACTACAGCAGCAACATGAAGAGAGCTGTATAGATGGGTTCCACACAGTTTGAATGTGCTTCACACTACTGAACTGTATGCTTAAAGATGGTTAAGAGGCCAGGTGCGGTGGCTCATGCCTGAAATCTCCCAGCACTCTGGGAGGCTGAGGTGCGTGGATCACATGAGGCCAGGAGTTCGAGACCAGCCTGGCCAACATGACAAAACTCCATCTCTACTAAAAATATAACAATTATCTGGGTGTGGTGGCACATACCTGTAATCCCAGCTACTCAGGAGGTTGAGGCATGAGATCTCTTGGACTGAGAGGCGGCGGTTGCAGGGAGCTGAGAGAGGGCTACTGTACTTCAGCCTGGGCAACAGTGAGAGACTCCGTCTCAAAAAAACAACAAAAAAGGCTGGGCGCGGTGGCTCATCCCTGTAATCCTAGCACTTTGGGAGGCCAAGGTAGGTGGATAACCTGAGATCAGGAGTTCAAAACCAGACTGGCCATCATGGTGAAACCCCGTCTTTAAAAAATAAATAAATAAACAACAACAGAAAAACGTAGCTAAGATGACACATTTTATGTGCATTTTATCATGATTTAAAATGTTTTGGCCGAGCGTGTTGTCTCACACCTGTAATCCCAGCACTTTGGGAGGCCGAGACGGTTGGATCATGGGGTTGAAAGTTCAAGACCAGCCTGGCCAAGATGATGAAACCCCATCTCTACTAAAAATACAAAAATTAGCTGGGTGTGGTGGTGGGCACCTGTATTCCAGCTACTCGAGAGGCTGAGGCAGGAGAATCTCTTGAGCCCGGGCGGCAGAGATTGCGGTGAGCTGAGATTGCGTCACTGCACTCCAGCCTGGGAGACAGTGTAAGACTCTGTCTCAAAAAAATTAAAATAAAATAAAGTTTTAGGCCAGGTGTGGCGGTGCACACCTGTAGTCCCAGCTACCCAGGAAGCTGAGCCAGGATTGCTTGAGGCCAGGAGTTGGAGGCTGTAGTGAGTCATGATCAGGCCACTGCACTCCAGCCTGGGCAACAGAGCAAGACTCCACCTCTTAAAAAAGAAAAAGAAAAAAAGAGAGAGAGACAGAGAGACAGAAAAAAGTGAACTTGGGTTGGCATAGTCCAGAGTTGTCCAAAAGGTGCTGGTCATGGGGCACAATTTTTTTTTTTAAACAAAGACTTTACCTGGATTACTTTCTTTTTTTTTTTTTTTTTTTTGAGACAAAGTCTTACTCTGTTGCCCAGGCTGGAGTGCAGTGGCACAATCTTGGCTCACTGCAACCTCTGCCTCCCAGGTTCAGGTAATTCTCCTGCCTCCTGAGTAGCTGGGATTACAGGCGTGTGCCACCACACCCAGCTAGTTTTTGTATTTTTAGTAGAGATGGGGTTTCACCATGTTGATCAGGCTGGTCTCGAACTCCTGACCTCGTGATCTGCCTGCCTCGGCCTTCCAAAGTGCTGGGATTACAGGTGTGAGATTACTTTTAAAGCTTAATGACAACAGTTTTCAAATGTACACAAAGGTAAAGAGGGAATTTTTAAAAACTCCCACGTACCCACTGGCTGCCTTTAAAAGTTATCCAGCAGAAGCTGATTTTATTTACTTCCACACAAACCTTCCCACACTCCAGAGTTATTTTAAAGGAATTCCATGCAGTATGATATTTCATCCATTTGTTTGTCAGTGCAGACAAACCATTTAAGTTGTAATAATTATGCTTGTATTTTTATTTTTTGCTTTTTTTCTTTTACTTTTTTTTAACGTTAATCGCTGTTGGAATTGATATTTTATTATCATTATTATTTAATTTATTTATTTATGTACTTATTTATTTATTTATTTATTTATTGAGACAAAGTCTTACTCTGTTGCTTAGGCTGGAGTGCAGTGGCATGATCTCGGCTCATTGCAACCTCCATCTGCTGGGTTCAAGAAATTCTCCTGTCTCAGCCTCCTGAGTAGCTGGGACTACAGGCACATGCCACCATGCCCAGCTAATTTCTGTATTTTTAGTAGAGACAGGGTTTCACCATATTGGTCAGGCTGGTGTCGTACTCCTGACCTCAAGTGATCCACCTGCCTCAGCCTCCCAAAGCACTGGGATTACAGGCGTGAGCCACCTCGCCCAGCCTATTTATTTATTTTAGAGACAGTGTCTTCCTCTGCTGCCCAGGTTGAAGTGCAGTGGTGTAGTCATAGCTCACTGCAGGCTCAAACTCCTAGGCTCAAGAGATCCTCCTGCCTTGGATCCAAAAGTGCTGGGATTACAGGGATGGGCCACTACACCTGGGCTAAATGGTGATTGTTTCACAGTTTGCTTCAAACAAGCACTGAAGTCTGGGCAAGTCTGCTGTGGATACTCCCACATGCAGGCAGTCTCTCTGCTGTGCCCTCCACCAGCGCTAAGGGCCACCTGCCCACAGGTACCCCTCTCCTTTCTCCTCCAAGGGAAGGCCAGGAGAAGTAACTTTTGAGGTTACTTTAGGGGCTTCTGTCTGTTTGGAAAAGGATGTGAAGCTGAAGCTGATGGTTTCAGTGCCCAAAGGGGAATGCTTCCCGCTGGCGTATGGAAGCCACAGGCCTGACAGTGAGGTCCTGGTCTTGGGGGTCTCAGCCACCTGGCCACCCACTCCCCCCTCACTTAGGCATCCACTTAGGCGGCTGCTCACACCCCCTTCAATCTGTCTGTGTTCAGCCAATCAGCCAATCCAGGGTTATAGCCCTCCCTGCCCTGGGCCCTGGCTCCATGAAGCACCATGGGCCTTGGAAGATCTCCCCAAATCATCCTGTCTCCTTAGTGTCTTCTGACAAGGCAGATGTTTCCCTGGGCCCCTGCTCTGGTCCGCTTCCTTGGCACAGTTTGTAGCTGTGCCTGACACAGCCCACCTACCTGGCTTCTGTCCCAAACCCGCAGCCAGGCCATGTGACAGCCACTGCCTGTACCCAAACATTCATCCAGCCCCACCCAAGAGAGCCAGACAGGCACTCACACACCCTCACTGCCTGGCCCTGCCGCGCCCCCACCCCACCCTCCCTGTAAACCTACTGGGGCAGCAGCTTCCCCTACCTTCCTCCTAGAGCTGCTCCACCTCCTCCTACAGCTGGGTCACACACAGATTCTCACACCCTTGGCAGGTTGGTCATGGCCCTGGTAGGCCTGAGGACAGGATGGGCACAGGACTGTGGGCAACGTAGAAAGGTCGGGGAGTGCAGGCCTCCTACTCTGTGTCAGCTGCCAGACCCTGGAGCTTACTAGGCTGAGGGGGACAAAGAATGCACCAGAGGGGACAGTGACCATTGTCCCCAGGTTAGTCCACCACAGGTTTGATGGGAAGTTCACAATTTACTAAATGCCCTTGGTCCTCAGGAGCAGATGCTGAGATGCAGTTAGGAGAACAAAGGGAAGGAAGGGAGCTGGGCATGGTGGCTCATGCCTATAAATCCTAGCACTTGGGGAGGCTGAGATGTGAGGATTTCTTGAGGCCAGGGTTTTGAGACCAGCCTGGGCAACATAGCGAGACCCTGTCTCTAAAAAAAAATTGTCTAAATTAGCCAGGCGTGGTGGCTGTATTCCCATATGCTTGGGAGGCTAAGGTGGGAGGATCAGTTGAGCCCAGGAGTTGGAGGCCACAGTGAGCTATGATCATGCCACTGCACTCCAGCCTGGGCAACAGAGCAAGACCCTGTTTCAAAAAAAAAAAACAGGGAGGAAGGAGATTGGGCAGAGGGCGCCACCAGAGACGCTCTGGATCTGAGTGCCTGACAGAGGAGTCCCCTGTTAGACAGAAGAGGCCCTGATACCACTGTCTTGCTTAGTCACTGGCCACCAAGGAAGAGGGTGACCTCGATCTGAGAGCTGAGAGGACCCTGAAGGCACTGACAGCTGGGCAGTGACTGAGTCCTTTTGAAGGGCTGGGTAGCAGGCGCCCTGGGCCGCAGACATGAAGCCTTTAGAATGGAAGCTGGTTGACAGCAGGACTACGACCTTCTAGACTCTGTCACCCCCCATCTGTCACAGGCTAGGGCCCACGAGGCCCTTGGCATGCTTAAGTGAATGTGTGCAGGAATGAGGAAATGAACTTCCTCTAAAGAATCCTGGCGGCATGAGATTCTGGAACTTGACGACAGTGACCTGCATTCACATCAGTCCTGACCCGTCTTAGCTTTGTGGCCTTTAACCTGACCTAGGCCTTAGTTTCCTTGTTGGTGAAATGATAGTGATGATGCCTGTCATGATGTTTCATTTTCTTTTCTTTTTTTTCTTTGAGATGGAGTCTCACTCCAACCCAGGAGGCGGAGGTTGCAGTAAACCAAAATTGTGTCACTTCACCCAGGCTGGAGTGCAACCTCCACCTCCTGAGTTCAAGAGATTCTCATGCTTCAGCCTCCCGAGTAGCTGGGACTACAGGCATGTGCCACCACACCTGGCAAATATATATATATATTTGACACAGAATCTCGCTCTGTCACCAGGTTGGAGTGTGGTGGTGCAATCTTGGCTCATTGCAACCTCCACCTTCCGGGTTCAAGCGATTCTCCTGCCTCTGCCTCCCAAGTAGCTGGGGCTACAGACACACGCCACCATGCCCAGCTAATTTTTGTATTTTTAGTAGAGATGGGGTTTCACTATGTTGGCCAGGATGGTCTGGATCTCTTTGACCTCATGATCCACCTGCCTTGGCCTCCCAAAGTGCTGGGATTACAGGCATGAGCCACCGCGCCCGGCCTCTTTTTTTTTTTTTTTTTTTTTTGAGATGAAGTCTCACTCTGTTGCCCAGGCTGGAGCATAGTGGCGCAATCTTGGCTCACTACAACCTCCGCCTCCTGGATTCAAGCAATTCTCCTGCCTCAGCCTCCTGAGTAGCTGGGATTACAGGTGCACACCACCATGCTCAGCTAATTTTTGTATTTTTAGTAGAGACAGGGTTTCACCACGTTGATCAGGCTGGTCTTGAACTCCTGACCTTGTGATCCACCCACCTCGGCCTCCCAAAGTGCTGGGATTGCAGGCGTGAGCCACTGTGCCCAACCGAACAAATTCTGTAGATTCCCTCTCTAAATATGTCTCCATCCGTCCACTTCTTTAGTCTCTGAAGCCATCAGTACAAGCCCTGCCCTCTCCACCGCCCACGCCAGCTTACTGCAGGAACCACCCAGCTTGCCTCCTTGCTTCCTGTCTCACTCCACCTGGTCCATTCTCTACACAGCAGCCAAAGTGGCTTTCTAAGCCGTGAATCTGGTCATGTTCCTTCACTGCTTCATTCTTTATAGTTGCTTCCTGTAGCAGGAAGACCCCATAAGTGCTGAGGCAGGAGCCAGAAGCCTCAGCCTATTTCCATATAAACAATGAAGAAGAAAGTAACTAGAAATATAAGCATAGTAGTTATTAGTTATTCACAGGAGATCTTAGTTATTCATAGGTGATGCTAATTCTTTTACTAACGCCTCTCAGGTCGAAAGTGTGAACCTGGGGTGAAATTGTGAAGGAAATGATCCTAAGGCAAGATAATTTAAGCCCTATGTCACGCCAGTGTAAGGGTAGGGTGCCTTCGCTGTGCGGTAGCGCCAGCGATGGGGAAGCGCCCGCTGTTTAGCCAGCTAGGGAAGGAGACGTCCAAGATGGCCAAGACTTCTCCTTCCTCAGGGGAGTTAGGGGAAGACTCTGCTCCTCCGAGCTCTTTCGGCAGGCCTGACACTGTCAGGGAGCCCCGCAGACGTCCAGGGGCTTAATTGTCTCTATGTGATGCTGTGCTTCAGTGGTCATGTTCCATGTCCACTCTCATGTTCTGCTTCTACACCTGGTTCCTTTTTTCTTAGAAGAGATAATCAGTAAAAGTAATACAAATCTTAATGTCTCTGTTCTTTCTTAACAAGTATGGAACAGTGCTGACGCATTATGCTCCTTACCTCATCTTGGCTACCTGAAAGTCTTGGGCCCCTACCTATGTGACACGAGATGTACTTGACCCTATCACTAATCACCAGTGCCACGCCCTACCTACCCTGCCCCCAGCTTTGTACTAAATAGAAGTTGGGGCCACTGGCAGACTCCGCGCTTTGGTTGGCCCCCAGTGGAACCCTGGGCCTAAACTCTCTTTTCTCCATCTCTGTGTCTTGTGTCTTTTATTTCTACAGTTTCTCATCTCCACACCAGCAGAGAGGGGCTCAAAGGACCCTGTAGGGCTGGACTTTACAGCTTCCCATGGCCCCCTCTTTACTATGTCCTATCAGATTGTAGCTGCCATGGCTCTAGCCTCACTCTGACCCCATCTTCTCCCACTGTCCCCTTATTCAAGATCCAGTCACACTGGCCCACCGCACACCTTGCTGCTTCCCTATCGTTCTTACCTAGGGTGATTTTTCTCTAGAGCACAGGCCTCATGGGACATTCTGTAAGTCAGTGCTTCCCAATCATTTTAACATCAGGGCTTTCAGAAATTTCACTTCTTTTGAGGCCCAGCACAGCGGCTCATGCCTGTAATCCTAGAACTTTGGGAGACAGAGGCAGGCAGCTCACCTGAGGTCGGCAGTCTAAGACCAGCCTGGCCAACATGGTGAAACCCAGTCTGCACTAAAAATGCAAAAATTAGCCGGGTGTGGTGGTGCACATCTGTAATCCCAGCTACTTGGGAGACTGAGGCAGGAGAATTGCTTGAACAGGGGAGGTAGAGGTTGCTATAGGTCGAGATCACTCCTGGGTGACAGAGTGAGACTTCGTCTCAAAAAAAAACAAAAAGGAAGTTTTACTTCATTCATGTATTTTGAGGCCACATTAACAGGTGACTGAAAGAAATACACATTATGCCATCCTGGGAAATTGAACCTTTATTATTGTATAGTGATGTGCTTTGTCTCTAGTGTTTTATTATTATTTTTTTTTCCTGAGTCTATTTTGTCTGAGACAGGAAGGAATCCCCTCTCCCACCTGCTAATCTCCCTTTAGTGCCTGTCATTGGCAGAAGCTAACAAGAAGTCAGCCGGCAAGGGGGCCTAGGAAATGTGTGGCCTGGGAGATGTTCTCACTGTAACTTCCGTATCTGTAATCTTTCCTTCTGCCTTTCACATCCTTTTGTTTCTCTATGCTTGTTTCTGGATTGTTTTTTCTGACCTGACGTCCAGTTCTCTCACTCCTTTTGCAGCCATGTCAAATCTGCTGTTAAATCCATCCATTGAACTTAGTTTGAATTTTTTAGTCATAAACTTTTTTTTTTTTTGAGACTGAGTCTTGCGTGTCACCCAGGCTAGAGTATAGTGGCACAATCTTGGTGGAGTGCAACCTCCACCTCCCGGGTTCAAGTAATTCTCCTGCCTCAGCCTCCTGAGTACAGTAGCTGGGATTACAGGCACACACCACGATGCCCGGCTAATTTTTGTATTTTTCTTTTTTTTTGAGACAGAGTCTCACTCTGTTGCCCAGACTGGAGTACAGTGGCATGATCTTGGCTCACTGCAGCCTCTGCCTCATGGGTTCAAGCAATTCTCCTGCCTCAGCCTCCCAAGTAGGAGGGACTACAGGTGTGTGCCACCATGCCCAGCTAATTTTGATATTTTTAGTAGAGATGGGGTTTCACCATGTTGGCCAGGATGGTCTTGATCTCCTGACCTCGTGATCTGCCCGCCTCAGCCTCCCAAAGTGCTGGGATTATAGGCATGAGCCACTGTACCCAGCCCTAATTTTTGTATTTTTAGTAGAGATGAGGTTTTGTCATGTTAGCCAGGTGGGTCTTGAACTCCTGGCCTCAAGTGATCCCCCTGCCTCAGCCTCTCAAAGTGCTGGGGTTACAAGTGTGAGCAACTGTACCTGGCTTTCTATTTATTTCTTTTTCACATATGCTATATAATTTATAGAGCTTTCAGTTCCTTGCTGAAATTTTCAGTTTGGGCATTTAATTTCTTGAACATAATAAGTATAATTTGTTTTAAAGTCTGGAGTTCCTCTCTGGCTCTATTTCTATTGACTTATTTCTGATGGTTTTAGCTCAAGAAATCTTGCTTCCTCATTTTTCTGTTTATTTTTGTATGTTAAAATTGTGTTTCTGAAACTATTTGTAGAAGTAATTTGAAATGGGGTGATTTTATCATTCACCAAAGAGAGTTTTCTTTCTCTCTCTTTCTTTCTTTCTTTCTTTCTTTCTTTCTTTCTTTCTCTCTCTCTCTCTCTGTCTCTCTTTCTTTCTTTCTTTCTTTCTTTCTTTCTTTTTCTTTCTTTCTTTTTCTTTCTTTCTTTCTCTCTTTCCTCTTTCTATCTCTCTCTCTCTCTTTCTTTCTTTCTTTTTGAGACAGAGTCCAGGAATTTTTTGACTCTGTTGCCCAGGCTGGAGCGCAGTGGCATAATCTTGGTTCACTGCAACCTCCACCTCCCAGTTTTAATTGATTCTCCTGCCTCAGCCTCCTGAGTAGCTGGGATTACAGGTGACTGCCACCATGCCCAGCTAATTTTTTCTTTTTACTAGAGATGGGGTTTCACCATGTTGTCCAGGCTGGTCTCAAACTCCTGACCTCAAGTGATCCTCCCACCTCGGCCTCCCAAAGTGCTGGGATTACAGGTGTGAGCCACTGTGCCCGGCTAAAGAGAATTTTCTATTGCTTTTGCCAGGCGCCTGGAGGTATTAGCAAACTGAGATCATCTTAGTTCATACTTAGGGCATGATGTTTTTCTCAGGAACCTGGATGACTCAGACCTGGACTATCATTCAGGTAAGGACTGGTTTACTTTCAGTTCACCTTTACTTCTGAAATGCAGTCCTTTGGGGGCTGAGTCAAGTGTGGGAGGTGGCTTATCACGCCCACTCTTGGCAGGCCCCAGACTTCGATGTTTATCTCCAGCCATGCAAAGCCACCAAAAGTGAGCTTAGCCTCTCAGGCACTCTTTTCAACTGGCAAAAGCTTCCAGGACAACTGCAGCCTCAAGTATCTGGGTCACCTCTTGGGAATCCTGTTCTCTCTCAGACCTCAAAATGGCAATTCTTCACTATTTTGTTAGTTCTTTGATGCTTATTATTTATTTATTTTTGAGTTGGAGTTTTGCTTTTGTTACCCAGGCTGGAGTGCAATGGCACAATCTTAGCTCACTGCAACCTCCCGGTTCAAGCGATTCTCCTGCCTCAGCCTCCCAAATAGCTGGGATTACAGGTGCCCACAACCATGCCTGGCTAATTTTTGTATTTTTAGTAGACACAGGGTTTCACCATGTTGGCCAGGCTGGTCTTGAATTTCTGACTTCAGGTGATCCTCCCACTTCAGCCTCCCAAAGTGCTGGGATTACAGGCAGGTACCACCACACCTGCCCAATTCCCAGCTACTCAGGAGGCTGAGGCAGGAGAATCACTTGAACCCAGGAGGCAGAGGTTGCAGTAAGCCGAGATTGTGCCACTGCACTCCAGCCTGGTAAGGAAGTGAGACTCTGTATAAAAAAAAAAAAAAAAAAAGATTGTGTATGTTGGCCAGGTGCAGTGGCTCACACCTGTAATCCTATCACTTTGGGAGGCTGAGCTGGAGGATGGCTTGAGACCAGTTCAAGACCAGCCTGGGCAACATAGCGAGACCCCATCTCTAAAAAAAAAATATTAAAAATTAGCTGGGAATGGTGATAAATTACCTGTAATCCTAGCTGAGGCAGGAGGATCTCATGAGCCCAGGAGTTTGAGGGTACAGTGAGATACGATCAGGTGACTGCATTCCAGCCTGGGTGGCAGAGCAAAACCCTGTCTTAAAAAAAAAAGATTTTGCGGCCGGGCGCGGTGGCTCAAGCCTATAATCCCAGCACTTTGGGAGGCCGAGGCGGGTGGATCACGAGGTCAAGAGATCGAGACCATCCTGGTCAACATGGTGAAACCCCGTCTCTACTAAAAATACAAAAAATCGGCTGGGCATGGTGGCACGTGCCTGTAATCCCAGCTACTCAGGAGGCTGAGGCAGGAGAATTGCCTGAACCCAGGAGGCGGAGGTTGCGATGAGTCGAGATCGTGCCATTGCACTCCAGGCTGGGTAACATGAGTGAAACTCCGTCTCAAAAAAAAAAAAAAGAAAAAAAAAGATTTTGTGTGTATGTGTGTATAAATTTTTTTTTTTAAGAGATGGGTTTTTACCATATTGATCAGGCTGGTCTTGAACTCCTAACCTCAGGTGATCCACCTGCC
>NW_022437159.1:695488-696915 GCF_009761245.1 Sapajus apella
ATTGTAGCTGTCTTTACCAGGAGGCTTTGTCCAAAGTACCTAGTCTGCCTTTACTGAAAGGGGAGGTCCTGGTTTGCTTTTTAAACTATATTTATTTTCATTTAGTTTTTTTTAAAAAAGAAACACTTTTGGAGATGAAGTCTCACTATGTTGCTTAGGCTGGTCTCAAACTCCTGGCCTCAAGCAATCCTCCTAGTTTGGCCTCCAAAAGCGCTAGGATTACAGATGTGAGCCTCCACCCAGACTCAGTTTTTTCAGTTATTAAACCGTGAGTGTGGGGGATGGATCAGAGGGTACAACAGTGGTTTTGAGGAGACTAATTGTAGGGTGAGCAAGAAGATGATGCCAAAGGCCGGGCACAGTGGCTCACGTCTGTAATCCTAGCACTTTGGGAGGCCAAGGTGGGTGGATCACCTGAGGTCAGGAGTTCAAGACCAGCCTGGCCATTATGGTGAAACCCCATCTTAAAAAAAAAAAAAAAAGATGATGCCGTGAGCTCAGATGAGGGCATTGGAAGTAGAGCTGGAATGGGGACAGTTTGAAGAGACATCCTGGCTGTTGAGTTGATAGGACTTGGCATTAAGTTGTGTTTATGGGTGAGAGAGGTGAGGGTGGCAGGTGCTCCGAGTTTTTGGCATGAGTAACTGGATGGTCCTAGTCCAAGACAGGGTGTCTGAAAGGAATGACAAGTTGATGAAAGAAGGTAAGCAGGCTGGGCATGGTGGCTCACGCCTGTAATCCCAGCACTTTGGGAAGCTGAGGCAGGAGGAGCACTCGAGGACAGGAGTTCAAAACCAGCCTGGCCAACCTGGTGAAACTCCATCTCTACTAAAAATACAAAAATTAGGCATGCGCCTGTAGTCCCAGCTGCTTGGGTGGCTGAGGCACAAAAGTCGCTTGAACTTGAGAGGCAGAGGTTGCTGTGGGCCGAGATTGCACCACTGCACTCCAGCCTGGGCGACGGAATGAGACTGTCTCAACAACAAAAAAAGTCATCAGTTTGCCTTTGGGCATATACGTCTGATGAGATTTTGGGACGCCCAAGTGAGAATGTCTCGTGGGGAGTTGGTTATTTGAGCCTGGGATTCAGGCAGTGATGTATAAAATTGGGAGTTTGCAACAGACGGGGGGAATTTTCAACCTGCTTTGGTGATGATCTCAAATTGAATTATTATTATTATTATTATTTTGAGACAGAGTTTCACTCTGTCACCAGGCTGGAGTGCAGTGGCACAATCTCAGTTCACTGCAGCCTCCGCCTCCTAGGTTCAAGCGATTCTCATGCCTCAGCCTCCTGAGTATCTGGCATTACAAGCATGCTCCATCACATCCAGCCCTTTTTTTTTTTTTTTTTGTATTTTTAGTAGAGACAGGGTTTCCCCATGTTGGTCAGGCTGGTCTCAAACTCCCAACCTCGTGATCCACCC
>NW_022437159.1:701915-725986 GCF_009761245.1 Sapajus apella
TCAGGTGATCCACCAACCTCAGCCTCCCAAAGAGCTGGGATTACAGGCATGAGCCACCACACCTGGCCCAAAAAATTTTTTAGAAATAGCCGGACATGGTTGTGTGTGCCTGTAATCCCAGCTACCTGGGAGGCTGAGGCAGAGGAATGACTTGAGCCCAGGACTTCAAGCTTACAGTGAGCTGTGATCACACCACTGTGCTCCAGCCTGGGCAACAGAGCAAGATCTTGTCTCTAAAAAAAAAAAAAAAAAAAGAAAGAAAAGAAAAGAAATAAATATTTTAATTGGAATATTTGCCAATACCGATTGTTTTGTCAATAAAGCATTTTTTGGAACAGGATGCATTAAAGTAAATTAATTTATTGATAAAATGTAAATAAAGCACAAACTGCTTGTTTTTTGTTCAAAAATTTTATTTTGTGGAAATTCTTTTCATTGGTATCAATTTAATTTGATTTTTAATTTGAATTTAATTTGAATTTTAATTAAATCAAATTTAATTCGATTTTTTTTTTTTTTTGAGACAGAATCTCACTCTATTGCCTAGGCTGGAGTGCAGTGGCTTGAACTCAGCTCACTGCAACTTCCACCTCCCAGGTTCAAGCAATTCTCCTGCCTCAGCCTCCCCAGTAGCTGGGATTACAGGCATGTGCCACCATGCCTGGCTAATTTTTGTATTTTTAGTAGAGATGGGGTTTCTCCCATGTTGGCCATGCTGGTCTCGAACTCCTGACCTCAGGTGATCCACCGGCCTCAGCCTTCCAAAGTGCTGGGATTACAGGTGTGAGCCACCGTGCCTGGCCTGATTCCATTTTTAAACAAAATTGATTTCTTCATCATCTGTTTGCATTTCCTATTGCAGCCACCGTTTCTACCAAGCCCCAGTCTCTTGGATCGGATTTTACAGATCTAAGTTATTTAAAGAAATTTGGCTTTTCTGTCATTTTAAAATTAATCACCGAGCGCGGTGGTGTGTGCCTGTAGTTCCAGCTACTCGGGAGGCTGAGGTGGGAGGATCGCTTGAGCCCAGGAGTTCTGGGCTGTAGTGCGCTATGCAGATTGGGTGGCCACACTAAGTTCGGCATCAATATGGTGAACTTCCGGGAGCGGGGAACCACCAGGTTGCCTAAGGAAGGGTGAACCGGCCCAGGTCGGAAACGGAGCAGGTCAGAACTCCCATGCTGATCAGTAGTGGGATCGTGCCTGTGAATAGCCACTGCACTCCAGCCTGGGCAACAGAGCAAGACCCCATCTCTTAAAAAAAAATTAATCATAAATTTTATCCAGTGCAGGTTCAGCAGTGGTCAGTTTTATTTTGTGGTGTTGGAAGAGTGATTGTTTCTATGCATTTCTTAGGGAATCCAAGATAAATTTTTGAGCAGTTTTGTGAACTGGAGTTTTTGTGAAAGGAGAAAGGGAGGGGAGAGAGATGGAGGAGAGTGGGGCGAGCACGAGAGGATACGCAGTAAAGCAAGTCAAAATAGGGTTTAAAATGCCCTGCCGAAGTCCTCCACGTATTGAAACCTGGAATGGGACGAGAAGGTCTGGAGAGAACAGAGAACAGGGTTCAAGGTCAAGGCTGCCAGATGTGGCTGCAGGAAAAAGAGGAGGGGGACCCACAAGACCCTTGGAGGGAGCCATCAGAGGGGGAGAAGGAAACCAGGCGCGGGCCCAGGTGCCCGCCCACTCCGGCTTGGGGATGCAGCAGCAGCAGAGCGCCCAGCCGGCTGCCTTCAGGGCAGGGACGGAGAAGATGGGCAGCGAGTGCTTGGCGGTGCTGGGGAGGAGGGGCCCTGGGAAAGGATGGGCACCTGTCTTCTTCCTCAGCTCCAGGCACCGCAGGTGATTCAACTTCCTCTTTGTGCAGGATGATGGCCAGTGTGGGTTTCTGGGGCCAGGTACCCAGGGAGACACTTGCTACCCTACTGTGTTCCACCCCCGCCCACCGTCCACTTGTTCAGTGTGCCTCGTCAAGTGCGCTCATTTAGCAAACAAAAATACAGAATACTCAGGTAAATTGCAACTGTAGATAACCAGTTTTTCTTTTTCTTTCTTTTTTGTGTTTTTTGAGACAAGGTCTTGCTCTGTCACCCAGGCTGGAGTTCAGTGGCACCATCAGGGCAGACTGCATCCTGGACTTTCTGGGTTCAAGCAATGCTCCGGCCTCAGCCTCTGCCCCACTAATTTTTATATTTTTTTTGTAGAGACAAGTTTTCCCCTTGTTACCAGGCTGGTCTCTTTTTTTCTTCTTTCCTTTCTTTCCTTTCCTTCCCTTTTGTCTCTCCCTCCCTCCCTCCCTCCCTTCCTCCCTCTCTCTCCCTCTCTCTCTCTCTCTCTCTCTTTCTTTCTTTCTTTGAGATGGAGTTTCATTGTTCAGGCTGGAGTGCAATGGTGCAATCTCGGCTCACTGCAACCTCCACCTCCCGGGTTCAAGAGATTCTCCTGCCTCAGCCTCCGGAGCAGCTGGGATTACTGGCATGCACCACCACGCCCGGCTCATTTTGTATTTTTTTTTAGTAGAGATGGAGTTTCTCTGTTGGTCAGGCTGGTCTCGAACCTCGAACTCCTGACCGTAAGTGATCTACCGGCCTCAGCCTCCCAAAATGCTGGGATTACAGATGTGAGCCACCACACCTGGCCTCCCAGGCTGGTCTCGAACTTCTGGCCTCAAGCAATCCTCCCATTTCTGCTTCCCAAATTGCTAGGTAATATTATAGGTGAGTCACCACGCCCGGCAACAACCAGTTATTTGTTTATACCATTTTTACACTTAAAAATTTGTTACCGGGCTGGATGCAGTGGCTCACGCCTGTAATCCTAGCACTTTGGGAGGCTGAGGTGTGTGGATCACTTGAGGTCAGGAGTTCAAGACCAGACTGACCAACATGGTGAAACCCAATCTCTTCTAAAACTACAAAAATTAGCCGGGCGGTGGTGGCATGCGCCTGTAATTCAAGCTCTCAGGAGGCTGAGGCAGGAGAATTGCTTGACCCTGGGAGACAGAGGTTGCAGTGAGGCAAGACCGAGTCACTGCATTCCAGCCTAGGCGACAGAGCGAGACTCCATCTAAAAAAAAATTGTTATCTGAAATTCACATTTAACAGGGTGTTCTGCATTTTGTCTGGTAACCTTACTCCTCTTCCAGTTTCCCCTACTCTTCCTCTCAGGCCCACCTGAACTATGCAGCCCACTCCCTGTGGACCCACTGCTGGGCTTACTGGCTGGGGTCCTCCCTGGGTGGAATTCACCTCCATGCCAGTCAGCAGCATTATCATCAGGCCCATGCTCGTCTTTGATCTTGTCATTGATAACCTTCAGGATACATTTGGCATACTTCCAAATTAACCACCGGGGAAGGGGAAGGTCTTAAGACTCAGGTCTTACATACTGTCACAGGAAGAGTAAAGAATCTTCCTGTGAGCCCCTCTGTGAGTTCCTCAAACTATCAACATACTGATTAATACAGAACCTACTGACATTGAAAACGACACCAATCTGTTTCTGAATCCTGAAGCTTTGCTGCTTGTCCTGCATGAGGAACATTTTAGGCTGGATGCATGGCAGCACATGCCTGTAACCCCAGCATTTTGGAAGGCTGAGGTGGGTGGATCGCTTGAGGTCAGGAGTTCGAGACTAGCCTGGCCAAATGCTAAAACCTCATCTCTACCAAAAAAATACAAAAACTAGGTGGATGTGGTGGCTGAGGTGGGAGAATCATTTGAACCTGGGAGGCAGAGGTTGCAGTGAGCTGAGATTGAGATTACACTGAACTCCAGCCTAGGCAACAGAGTGAGACTCTGCCTCAGAAAAAAAAAAAAAAAAAAATTAACCTGCATTTTTTCATCTGCAGCCCCATGTTTTAAAGCTCTATATTGTACCCCCAATGCAATAGGACAACTCCAGTACAAGGAGTTCCCCTCTCTTCTGCTAATGTTCTCATAAAAGCCATTCACCTTGCCGCAGACTCTGGAACAAGCCCAGCTTTCTTGGTGTGACTTCGTTAGTGCATCTTCCTGTGTCAATCCTCACTTGTGGCTTCCAGTAAACCTCTATCAGGTTGTGTCTATCTCAGCAGCCTTAATTTTGGTCAGTATCATAGAAAACTCTGCCCTGGGGAGTGTGAAGCAAAAATGCAAAAAACACGTTTTATTTGATGGTGGTGACATTTTCATTCAGGAATTTTGACTATAAAGACTGGATTTCTGGCAGGGTGCGGCGGCTCTCACCTGTAATCCCAGCACTTTGGGAGGTAGAGGCAGGCAGATCACCTGAGGTCAGAGACCAGCCTGACTAACATGGTGAAGTCCCATCTCTACTAAAATACAGGTGTGGCAGCAGGTGCCTGTAATCGCTGTTACTCAGGAGGCTGAGGCAGGAGAATCACTTGAACCCAGGAGGCAGAGGTTGCAGTGAGCTGAGATTGCGCCATTGCACTCCAGCCTGGGGGACAAGAGCGAGACTTCGTCTAAAAAAACAAAAAGACTGGATTTCTGGCTTCTTCGAGTTGTGGCAGCCCCATGCCCGGTTTTCCACTTGGCCTCATCACCAAAAGCTAAGCATGCCTCTCCTTTTTAGAAAGTTGGGGCTGGGCACGGTGGCTCCCGCCTATAATCCTAGCGCTTTGGGAGGCCAGGGTGGGTGGACCACCTGAGGCCAGGAGTTCAAGACCAGCCTGGCCATCAGGGTGAAACCCCGTCTTTATTTAAAAAAAAAAAAAAAGAAAGTTGGTAGTCTCTGCTTCTCCTTGGCCACCCTATAACCTGTTCTTGTCCTGTGGGAGCTTTTGCTTGACCCACTTCACAGGCTGGGGTCAGATTCCTCAGCTTGACCCTCAAGGCCTTTCCCATTCAGGCAACGTCACCTCTCTGCTGCCTTCCTTCCCTATTCCTTTTCTTCCTTCACCTTCCTCTCCTGGCCCAGGGAACACTGGATGGCTCCATAGTATATGCCATGCCACTGGCCTCCCTGTCTCTGCACTCGCAGGCCCTGTCACCCAACCAGCAATTCTCCTTCCTGTAGTCACATCCTACTAATTCATCCAGGCCCAGACTCCATGCACGTCCCCCAGAGACCCTCTTTTGTCTCCCTGTTGGAAAGTGCTTCCTGCTTCTCTCCTCTGGCCACTCACAAAACCATTGCTATCCCTTATCAGCCCTTTTCTGCATACATACACACACACGCACATACGCACACACACACACATTTACACACATTCACACATGTGCACATACACATATCCCTTACCAGCCCCTTTTCCACACACACACACACACACACACACACACACACACACACACCCCGCTAAGCATCCATTGTGTAGATGCTGGGGAAGCAACTAGGAAAATGACCTTTGGGAGTGTTAAAGAAAAAGTGAGACCAGGCGAAGTGGCTCACACCTGTAATCCCAGCACTTTGGGAGGCCAAAGCAGGAGGATCACTTGAGCCCAGGAGTTCAAGACCAGCCTGACCAACATGGCAAGACCTAGTCTTTACAAAAAATGCAAAAAAATTAGCCAGGCATGGTAGCGCATGCTTGTAGTCTCAGCTACTCAGGAGGCTGAGGTAGGAATATCGTTTGAGCCTGGGAGGTCGATGCTGCAGCGAGCCGTGTTGGTGCCACTGCCCTCCAGCCTAGGTGACAGACAGAGTGAGACTCTGTAGCAAAAAAAAAAAAAAAAAAAGTGATTCAATAATACTTGTTAAAGCACTGTAAAGGCTGGGCACACACAGGATAAAGGCTGGGCTCACGCCTATGATCCCAGCACTTTGGGAGGTGGAGGCGGGCAGATCACCTGAGGTCAGGAGTTCAAGACCAGCCTGGCCAACATGGTGAAACCCCAGCTCCACTAAAGATACAACATTAGCTGGGCATGGTGGCATGTACCTATAATCCTAGCTACTTGGGAGGCTGAGGTAGAGAATTACTTGAACCTGGGAGGCGGAGGCTGCAGAGCCAAGATTGTCCCACTGTACTCTAGCCTGGGCAACACAGTGAGACTCCATCTCAAACAAACAAACAAAAAGGGCATGGTAAGGCAGCCTTTATTCAGGACCATGGAGACAGACACGGGAAGCACTAGAGTGGAACCCTGCAGTCGGGGAGAGAGATCCGGCTCAGCTCTGAATACAGCACAGGAAAGTGGGGGTTGAGAGCCAAGGAGCAGGGTGGGGGCCGGGGGGATGGGAAATTACTAAAAGCAACATCAGGGGTCGGGGATTCCAGCTAAACTGACCTAACAAGATTCTAGCTGAAGATAGGCTAGGGTGACCAGACATTACCTGGGGGCCGGTGGGGACTGAGGAACTTGACCAGATATCAAGGGTGATCAGATTTTGAGGATGGGGGATTACACTACAGTGAGCTAACAGGGTTCTTGCTGAAACTGCATTTTATAAGGAACTACATAGATGGGTCTAGAAGAAGCCTCAGGGGCCTGGGTCAAGAGAGTGTCAGGAGCCTCCAGGTGACTTGTCTACAGAGCTCAGGGGAGGAGAGGTCCCTGACCTGGGCTACCAGGCTAGACTGAGAATAGACTCCTCTATGGAGAAAACATGCAGCAACCTGTAACTTAAAAGAGGGATTTCCAGACTGAGAAAACCGTTAGGTCTCCATATGCAAGCCTGGAACCAGAAGGTCTGAAGTTCTGCCTGCCTTAGCAAATCGTCTCCCACTGCCTGAGGTCGACATTGTCCCTAATTGCCCAGTGGAGCATCCCCGGACAGGTCTCTCACCCCACCCTGCCATCTTCACTGTTCTTATGATAATGTGAAAGCTCCTTGCCCCATCGTGCCATCTTAACTGCTCTTCTGCCTTACCCAACCCGCCATTGTAACTAAGCTTGTGGTCATGTAGGCTCCTTGCCTCTACCCCCCCACCACTGTAACTGATCTGCAACATCCCCCCCCCGGGCAAAATTACCCCAACTTATAAAACAAACTCCCACCCTTACTCCCTGCACCTGTCCTTTCTCGGGTTCGGCCCACTTGCACCCAAGTGAGAAATAAAACAGCCTTGTTGCCCACACAAAGCCTGTTTGGAAGATCTCTTTATTAAATGCATTTAATATTCGGTACTATTGGATGTGAATAACAAAAACAACCAAAGCAATGTCACTGTGCCTGAAGGGGCGTGGCCCACCTGGACCCCAAGGCAGCCTTCCTTCCTGGGAAAGTGGGGAGGGAGCTGAAATCAAGCAGGGGCTGACCACAAACTGTCCTGGAGGCCATGTTCAACTTTTGACTCCAGCGTAATTGGAAAACCAGTGGCGTTTTTTAAGCAAAGAGGTTACACAATAAGTCTGTATTTTGCTAGAATGTAAAACCCATCAGGGCAGGGATTTTGGTCTCTTTTATTTCCGGAACACCTGGTAATAACTGAATAAACAATTGTGTAATGCATGAGTGAGAGAAAGAGTGAATGGGGTGCAGGAACATAGATCACGCTGGCCACAGGGCAGGGACAGACTTCAGTGGGCAGAGTTTGGGAAGGGAGGTCAGGAGGTTGGGATACCAGGAGAGAGTGAGAAAGGCCAGCTAGTGCGGGACAGAGTGGAGGGGACAAGTGGAGAGGTTTAGAGGTGACTTTATAGTGTCCTTCATACTTCAAAAGTCTGGCACAGAGTAGTCACTTGTGGACATTCTAGATCTGATCAAAGGCAGAACCACCTGGCTCTTGACTCCAGCAATGCGATGGCTGGCCTGGAATTTCCTCCCCGGCAACCATGTCGTTCTTACAGCATTTCTTCCCAGTCTACTTAGAGCTTCTTCAGACATTGCCTCATCAGATCCTTATCACAGCCCTGAGAAGGGGGACTCATTAGCTCCATTTTACAGACTCGGAAACAGAGACCAAGAGAGGTTACTGTGACTTCCCTGGGGTAACATACGGGAGACGTGGAATTCAGACCCAGCCACCAGTCGCTGCCTCCAGGGTCCTTTCTGCTTCCTCAGCCAGTTGGAGAGTTATGATTAGCAAATGTGAAAGACAGCACCAGGCAGCATGTGGATTCAGCATGAAATGGGATATTAATAGTGATATTAATAGTAATGAATGGTGCTGATGTTCATCAAGTACTGCTGTGTGTCAGCTTCTACTCCAAGCACTTGACCCGAGTCCCCTCATTCATTCTTCAGACACTCTGAGTTTGATCTGTCGCTCTCCCCGTTTTACACGTAGCCAAGCACATGAGGGACACCGATGTGGGCTGATGCCGTCAGGGGAGGCCTCAGAGAGGACGTAAGATGCGGGTGGGAGAGGAAGAAGGCACGCTGGAGACAGACGTGGCTTCAGCAAAGGTGTGGAGGAGCAGGCAAGAAAGGAGGGGAGAAGCCAGTGGGTGTGTGAGACAGGCCTTGGCCTGCCTGCTCTCCAGGAGGGGCCAGGCCTGGCTGATTGAGGTTTGGCCACAGTAGGTCCCTAGGGCATGTTGATGACAACAGGGTGATAAGGGTGCCCTGGGCTGCGGTGAGGAAGAGGGGCGGAAGAGGGAGACAGCTGGCTTGTCAGGGCAGTGTGGGTTGGTTGGAAGTCCTGTGCTGAAGCTATCCTCCCACCCCAGTCTCCCAAGTAGCTGTAACTACAGGCAGCATGACTACACCCAGCACATATTATTTATTTATTTATTTTTGAGATAGGATCTCCCTCCGTTTGCCCAGGCAGGTGTGCAGGGATGCCATCTTTGCTCACTGCAGCCTCAACTTCCCTGGCTCAGGTAGTTCTCCCACCTCAGCCTCCCAAGTAGCTGGGACTACACGGACGTGCCACCATACCCTGCTAATTTTTGTCTTTTTAGTAGAGGTGGGGTTTTGCCATGTTGCCCAGGCTGGTCTCAAACTCCTGGACTCAAGAAATCTACCTGCCTCAGCCTCCCAAAGTGCTGGGATGACAGGTGCGAGCCACTGTGCCCGGCCAGAACCCAGCAAATTTTATGTAGCACATTTAAGAGGCCAGTAAACCAGAGGTTGCACAATGGTGCCCATAGCTTTTTGTTTGCTGCACAGTGTTGGTTCATATACTGTTGTTTTTGAAAAATTAATAACTCAAAAAATCAGAACATTTCAAATCCAAACCCAAATTTACTGTTTCTACTGGAAAGTGAAAAGATCTGGCAATGCAGGGCCTCACTTCTTCATGGCAGCAATTGGCTGAAACACCTCTTAGCTGCAGTCCCCACTAATCCCTGTTGTTATGCTTCACCCGTCTCACTCACTGATGTCACCTGCTTGGCCCCCTTAGGCATTGAGTTTGTAACACCAGATTTAGAGGAACTCCAGCATGTTTGGAGAAGGGACCAGATTGTCTAGTGATTTGGAACTATATCGCCTGAGGACCAGCTGGAGCAATGGGGGATATTTACCCTCTAGGGTCTTGATTACTGCTTTCACATTCAAAGGGCTAAGATAGAGAAGGGGTCAGATCTGTTCTATGCCACCCCGGCAACAAACTAGAACCAGTGGATGCGTGTGCAGGGAGCAGGAGGGGAGGCAACAGGGAGGCAGATTTCTGCTCAAACTGAGGCAGACTTTTTTTTTTTTTTTTTTGGGGGGGGGGGTACGGAGTTTCGCTCTTGTTACCCAGGCTGGAGTGCAATGGCGCGATTTCGGCTCACCGCAACTTCCGCCTCCTGGGTTCAGGCAATTCTCCTGCCTCAGCCCCCTGAGTAGCTGGGACTACAGGCACACGCCACCATGCCCAGCTAATTTTTTGTATTTTTTTTTAGTAGAGACGGGGTTTCACTGTGTTGACCAGGATGGCCTCCATCTCTTGACCTCGTGATCCACCCACCTCAGCCTCCCAAAGTGCTGGGATTACAGGCTTCAGCCACCGCGCCCTGCCTGAGGCAGACTTTTGAGCATCATAACCGTCAAGATGCAACAGGTCATGTCAGGAAGTAGTGAGCTTCCTGGCACAGAGGTGGGGGCCGTGTTTAGGCTGAGCCTGAGCAGCAGCTTCATCATGAATGTTTATAGAAAATCCAAGTGTTACGTGGGCAGCTGAACTGCATGCCCTTTGTGGTTTCTCCCAGCCCTCTAGGGCTGGGCTCTGTGCCCACAAAAGGGATGCCAGCGTGAAGGAGAAGGAAGAGCACAAAATGACTCCTCCACTGCCGGCCTGGAAGCCTGGAAGATGCTGCCACTGGTGGGAGGGGCAGGAGAAGACATTTTTTGTGATGTAGCCTCAGAAAAGCAAGGGGTTTGGGTCAGACCAGTAAGGTCTTTTAAGCTTTCCATGTCTCTGTGTCTTCCTTGGAGTATCTCCCAGTGTTGTCAGGAGGATTTAGATGAAAACAGCCTGCTAACCAAATGCTTGGTTAGCAGAGGCAGCTGGATAAAGATGAGTGCCCACCCCCACTCCAGCCTGAGAGACCCTAGCATTCTGGAGCTGTGAAGAGCCACGCCTGAGTTCTGGTCCTGCCCTTATGGCCAGAAGTCTGACATCCAGTTTCTGTCTGCCAGAGGGAGAAGCATGTTGGATGACCTCCAGGGGCCCTGCCAGCTCTGGGCCACTGCAGTCCTGACGGGAACCTGGATGCCTGAGCTCTCCGTCCAAGAGGGCCAGGATGGAGTCCGGAGCAGTGGAGTTGGGAGGCCCTGGAGGTGGCTACTGCAAATGTCCTTCCGCCAGGGGAAAGGGAGATGCTCAGAGTTCAGCTTTTGATATGGTTTTGACTTTCAAATCATAAACATTATCTTACACACTAAAAAAGTGCAGTTAAACCAAAAAAGAAAAAAAAAGCAAACCTGAAATAGAATACGAATAGAAAAAAAGCTGGACACAGTCGCTCACACCTGGAATCCCAGGACTTTGGGAGGCTGAGGAGGGCAGATCACTTGAGGCCAGGATTTCGAGACCAGCCTGGCCAACATGGTGAAACTTCATCTCTACTAAAAATACAAAAATTAGCTGGGTGTGGTGGCGTACATATGTAATCCTAGCTACTAGGGAGGCTGAGACACAAGAATCACTCCAACCTGTGAGGTGGAGGTTGCAGTGAGCCAGGATTACGCCACTGAACTCCAGCCTGGGCTACAGAGCAAGACCCTGTCTCAAAATACTAATACTAATACAAATAGAAAAGAAAATGATGCCAGGAATGGTGGCTTATGCCTGTAACCTCACACTTTGGGAAGCCAAGGCAGGAAGATTGCTTGAGGCCAGCAGTTCAAGACCAGCCTGGGCAACAAAGCAAGACCCCCCCATCTCTATAAAGAAGAAAAAGAAAAGCTAGCCAGGCATAGTATCATACACAAGTTGTTCCAGCTACTCGGAGGCTGAGGTGGGAGGATTTTCTGAGCCTGGGAGGTCAAGGCTGCAGTGAGCTGAAATCGCACCACTGCACTCCAGCCTGGGCAACAGAGTGAGATCCTATCTGGTCTGGAACTCCTAGGCTCAAGGGATCCTCCCACCTCAGCCTCCCAAAGTGCTGGGATTACAGTCGTGAGCCACCATGCCCAGCCTCTTTATTTTGACAAGGTCTCATTCAGTCGTGCAGGCTGAAGTACCGTGGCTCAATCTAGGCTCACTTCAGCCTTGACCCCCTCAGGCGCAAGTGATCCTCGTGCCTCAGCCTCTTGAGTAGCTGGGACTACAGGTGTGCACCACCATGTTTGGATATTTTTTAAAATTTTTTAATAGAGACAGGGTCTTGCTTTGTTGTCCAGGCTGGTCTTGAACTTCTGGGCTCAAGTGATCCATCTGCCTTGGCCTTCCAAAGTACTGAAATTACAGGCCTGAGCCCCTGAGCCCAGCATGATGATGCATTTCTGAAATGATTCTGTGTGTTCTGCAGCCTTCATGTATTTTTGTGATTTTGAAGAACAGTGTTATTTGCCTGGGCTCACTGTGATTGCTCATAGCAAAGCAAGCATTTCAACAAGTAAATAACTGGCAAATAACCCCCACAGCACGTGGGACTCAGCCCGGCTGAAACAGCCTCTACCCCTCAGCCCCGAGGCTGCTGTGGGTCGCTGAGTGGATAGCACCCCCTGCAGGACAATGCTGCCAAGCGCCTTTCCCCAAAACATCTTGGGTAGCACATGCATTACAATTTACATTTTTCTAACACCAAAAATGAGATCCTCCTCCTCCCCCACCAGGTTTTATTGGAGGAGATGTCGGCACTTGTAGGGCTTGTGCCTCTTCTGTGATTCAGTGACAGGCCAGTGGAAACAGCCATTTCCACAGTCAGACAGAACGAGGTTTGGGTCCTGGTGTTGCTCACAGACGTCTTAACCAGGCAGAGTCTGGGCTCCACCACGTAGCAATAACGAGAAAGTAGCTCTCAGGGTGGTGGTGGATGAGACTAGATACAAGAAGAGGCTGTCCCAATGTGAGCTGGGGTTTATAAACCCAAGGGAGGGGGCGTGGGAGCTGAGGAGGGGGACCATATTAGAGGCTGCCAGGCTGAGTAGGGGGAGCTTTTCACAGGCGCCCGGTTAACAGGCATAGTAGGTCGAAACCCCGCGCTGTGGAACGCAGAAGGCCAAGGTCACTCAGTGAGTCAGGGCAGGGCCATGGTGTGTGTCCAGGTCTACCTGACTCCAAATCTTGTGTTCTTTCCCCTGTGGGACCTCCACGGGTTTGCAGATAGAGGTCCACTCTCCAGGGGCTTCCAGTTGCATTGGGCAGAAGGGAGGGCAGAGCCTGCCTGGCTGCATCCTCTACTCTGAGCCTTTCTCTGCCATTTCTTCAGTAGGTGGTGGTTTCTTGCCTGGGAAGGGAGGACTGGAGTGGTCACCCAGGATGACTGGCAGCCTCCCTGCCCAGCCAACTCCGTGGGAGGGAGGTCCCATGGATCCTCCACCTCCATCTCACAGGCCTGAAGCTCACAGGAGGATCCTGGGGCAGTTAGAGTGGGTCCTGGGGTCAGCCCAGGGCTGGCACAGGGCGTGCACTTCACTTCTGGGCCATGGGAAGCTCTGGTTCAGAGCCTTAGCTCACAGCAGCCCCTCTGCACCAAGTCACTTGGCCCCTGCCACAGCAGCGCAGCCTGGAGCCCAGCTGGATGAACCCAGCTCATGCTTGTGAAGCCTGGCCCTTCTGACAGCCCCCATCTTGGTGCTCACCACCTCCCTGTCACTATGCTTTACAGCTGTGATGGGGACAAGAGCTTTAAGTTCTATCATTGTGATTCTTTTTTCTGCTGCAGTCCGTTGAATGTAGCCTCCTATCAAATACAGCTTTTACCTTAGTGCTATGCTGGAATGCAAAGCTTTTACTTCAGATGAGAGCTGAGCGCCAACAAGGTTGAAAGGGAAAAGGATTTACTAAATGTCTTTAGTTCCCAGGTCAGGTAGACAAGCTCGGAGGTCTTCAAACCGGTGGTGCACAGATTTCTGGACACACAGCCTTTCTGGGAGCGAACAAAAATAGGATTTGTTACCTTATTGACTAGTGAAACTAGAAAAGCTCCCTTGTCCTCATACGACATGGGGCGTGGCTCGCTTCTTCAGTGAGCCGCTGCTCAGACCTCTAGGGGAGCATGCAGATGGGCAGGCTGTGGGGCTCCCACCGCACGGCCGCATCTGGGGCAAATGTTTACAGCCCCTGAAGCCCCAGTGGGTGTGTGTTACAGGGTGCTCTTTTAGTGTGGCTGTCCATAGGTGGTTTGTGTTAGTCAGGTCAATTAGACCCCTGCCTTATCACAAGAACAGAGGGTTTTCTGAGTCCTGTGGTCCCCGCCTGAAGAATCGGATCACACGTGGTCTTGGGGAATGAGCGCAAGGTTTTATTCAGTGGAAGTAGCTCTCAGGTGGGGGAGTCAGGAGGAAGATGGTGTTCCCTGGAGTTGGACCACTCGGTGGCCAGAGCCTTCCTCCAACTGCCCCAGCCAAACTCTACGTCATTGTCCCGGCCGCTGGCCTGCCAACGTGCTGTCCGTGTGTTCCTCTCGGCCTCCAGCTGCCTATGGGTCTGCCAGCCAGTCTTGGGGTTTTTTGCAAGCACAAGGTGGAAGTGTGGTAGGCCAGGGTGGTCTTGGGAAATGCAACATTTGGGCAGGAAAACAAAAATGCCTCAGAAGAGACTGAGATGCCAAGTTAAAGTCTTGACACCCCACCCCCAGCCCCCGTGACTAGGGAAGAAGATTCACTTGAATGCATTTTCTTTGCACATCTAAGCAATGGTGTGAGCAAATCCCAGCCATCCTCCACACCTGTGTCCCCTACTGAAACCCACACACTGCCAGAGCAGGGTGCTGGTGTTCTCCTTCTTGCAGAGGTGAGGTAAAGAGGTTTTGTGGGGTGAGTCAGTCTCACAAGCACATGCAGTTATTTGCAGAAGTGGAACTGTCCAGCTCCCAACCAGAGTGTCCCTCCACTGGCTTGCCTCTCTCCCCGAGGCGCCAGTCTCTCTGGGTTGGTCTCGAATAGATGGCTGTGGCCAATAAGCCAGAAAAGCAAGGTTTCCTCCAAGTTATGCTGGAAAACACTGCTTACACACAGGTATGCATTTCTGGGGCTCCCACAGTGTGTATGTGGGTCCACTTGATGGTGTCTTGCAGGTCCTGTAGGCTCAGTTCACTTTTCTTCAATCTTTTTTTTTTCCAGAGGGAGTCTGTCTCTGTCACCCAGGCTGGAGTGCAACGACATGATCTCAGCTCACTGCAACCTCCATCTCCTGGGTTCAATTGATTCTTATGCCTCAGTCTCCTGAGTAGCTGGGACTATAGGCACGCACCGCCACACCTGGCTAATTTTTTGTGTGTTTTTAATACAGACTGGGTTTCACCACGTTGGCCAGGCTGGTCTCAAACTCCTGACCTCAAGTTATTGGTCTGCCTTGGCCTCCCAAAGTGCTGGGATTACAGGCGTGAGCCACGCGCCTGGCCGATCTTCTTTCTTTCTGTTCCTCAGACTCAGTAGTTTCCATGGTCCTATCTTCAGGTTTGCCACTTCTTTCTTCTGCCAGCTCAGATTGACCTTTGATTCCCTCCAGTGACCTTTTCATTTCAGTTCCCATACTCTGGAGCTGAAACCAGAATTTCTTTTTGATTTTCCATCCATTTTGTTCATACATCGTTTTCTTGACTTTTTCCATGGCGTCCTTGAGTTCTTTCAGCATCTTTAAGGCTGTCTTTTAAAGTCTTTAACAGATTTGCCATTAGGTCTTTTTTTCAGGGACAGTTTCAGCTGGTTGACTCTTTTCCTTTGAATGAACCATGATTTCTTATTTCTTTGCATGCCTTATGATTTTGTTGTTGTTGCTATAAACTAGACATCTGAATCAAATAATGTGGTAACTCTGGAAATCAGTCTTCTCCTTCCCCACGGTGTGCTGTTTGTTTGTTTTAATTTTTCTTTTTAGTTCAGTTTTTTGTTTTTGTTTTTCTTGAGATGGAGTCTCACTCTGTCGTCCAGACTGGAGTACAGTGGCATCCTCTCAGCTCACCGTAACCTCTGCCTCCTGGGTTCAAGCAATTCTCCTGCCTCAGCTTCCCAAGTAGTTGGGATTACAGGAACGTGCCAACATACCTGGCTAATTTTTGTAATTTTAGTGAGATGGGGTTTCGCCATGTTAGCCAGGCTGGTCTCAAACTCCTGACCTCAGGTGATCCGCCTGCCTCAGCCTCCCAAAGTGCTGGGATTACTAGTGTGAGCCACTGTGCCCAGCCAATTTTTGTATTTTTAGTAGAGACAAAGTTTCATCATGTTGGCCAGGCTGGTCTCAAACTCCTGACCTCAGGTGATCAAAAGCCACCTTGGCTCCCAAAGTGCTGGGATTATAGGCGTGAGCCACTGCCCCCAGCCATACTTTTTTATTTTTTAATCATCGTGGTCTGTCTCTGTGCCAGTGATCAGCCAGAGCTATAAACTTAAGGTCTTCTCAACTTTTCTCTGAGCCTGTGCCTTCCCTAGGGCACAATGACTCTAGTTTCTCCCATATATGCAGTTGCTTTTGAATGTCCTGGTCTTCAATGTCTGGCTCCCAAAAGAGGAAAAAGAGAAAAGTGAAACAGGTGCCGGGAGACCCAGACTCCTTAAATCCTCTGGAAGTCACTTCAGCCAGAGGCGGAAGGGCTTGCAACACTGGGGGCAGCTGCAATCACAATAAGGACCACCTCTTTGTCTGTACCTCAGTGATCAGAAGCAGCAATCAGTGAGCAGAGCACAGACCTCCCATATTTGGAGGACAGTGTCTTTTTTGTCCACCCGGCTCCCACCCACCAGCTGTCTGCAAGCTGCTCCAGGAATATGTGCACAGCTGCCAGCCAGGGGCATGGGATGGGGGATGGGTGGCTGCTGCCTGCTAAGAGCTGAAATTGACACGAATTAGCTACAACTGGAAGTCTTCAATAGACTCCAGAGTTCCAAAATAGTTACATCAGAGGAATTCTGTCAATGCAATTGTTGCTGAGATGAAAAGACAGATTTCTGGAACTTGCTACTCCACTGTCTTAGAATCCTCCCGTCCCCAGCTTTTTATTTTGAAAAATTTGGGCCAGTAAGGTTTTTTCAAAGAAAAGAAATTGGCTGGAAGGTACTCACATACTAACATGCTTTGGGAGGAAGTTTTCTCACTTCTGAGGCACCTGTCTGTCTCATGGTAAAGACCGGCCTAAAGCAAGGTTTGGAAGTGACGGACTTTCTCCCTGACAATAAGGCAGGCTGGGTGGGAATTCTCATCTCAGGAACGTCTGCGAGAAGATGCAAATGACCACAAGGGGTCAGTATAAGCTGGTGGATGTATGAAGAGCTCTTGATCTCGGGACTGGGAAGGGACCACTCCCATCTGCACCTGGCAGCTCACTGTTTCCATTTGTAGCATGGAGACTTAATGGACACTTAACTTCCATGATATCACTTTTTTTGTTGTTTTTTTGAGACGGAGTCTTGCTGTGTCACCCAGGCTGCAGTGCAATGGCGCAATCTCGGCTCACTGCAACCTCCACCTCCCAGGTTCCAATAATCCTAGTGCTTCAGCCTCCGGAGTAGCTGGGATTATAGGCACATGCCACCACACCTGGCTAATTTTTTGTATTTTTGTAGAGATCGGGTTTTGCCATGTTGGCCAGGCTGGTCTTGAACTCCTGACCTCAAGTGATCTGCCTGCCTTGGCCTCCCAAAGTGCTGGGATTACAGGTGTGAGCCACTGTGCATGGCCACAATGTCACTTTCATAGCAAGAGGTCTCCTTGTCTGTATTCGAGTGGGGTGATGTAGAATGGGGAGCAACAAGTATGCCTGGAAAAGTGTCTCCCCACCCAGCCCACCCATCTCTTTCCCCATCCCAGGAGGGTCCTCTGTGGCCTGTAGAGGGCTACAATGCCCCAGCCCCTTTCCTCCTGGATCTGAGCGCCTTCTGAAGGGATGAATAATTTCAAGGGGAGCTGCTCTAGTATTTCAGAAGGTTGCAAAAGGAAAGTGGCCCTACCTCTTGTGCAGGATTTCCTGGGCCTGGAGAGGACAAGGGCTGTGGAATCCACAGGGACAGATGCTGGAGCCCAGACCCTACATTCTTGATGCAGGAGTCTTTTGGATATGTTTGTGCCCAAAAGGAGTGGTGAAGTTGGCATTGTGTTTGGAACCATCCTCTTCTGGAAGCTTATGCTGCTAATGATGTCATCTCCAGCAGGAGGGCAGCCCTCAGTAGCAGAGTTTGGTGGCCCAAGCTCTGCTGGTCTGAGATGCACTGAAGTTCTTCCCTGCAGGAGAGGGAATGTTCTGAGTACTTTCCTCCCTTCCTGCTTCTCTCCCATCCTCCTTCCCTCCTTCCACAGAACATTTCACACATGCATCAAAGAAAAACAAAGAGTGCAATAAACTCTCTTGTACCTATCAGGCAACCATCAGTCAGCTACAGGGAGGATCTCAGGACCACTCTTGTTTCACCTTTTTTTTTTTTTTTTTTTTTTGAGACGGAGTGTCACTCTGTCACCCAGGCTGGAGTGCAGTGGTGTGATCTTGGCTCACTGCAACCTCCCCCTCCAAGGTTCAAGTGATTCTCCTGCCTCAGGCCCGCCACCATACCCAGCTAATTTTTGTATTTTTAGTAGATACAGGGTTTCGTCATGTTGGCCAGGCTGGTCTCGAACTTCTAACCTCAAGTGATCCACACACCTCGGCCAACTCCCAAAGTGTTGGGATTATAGGCGTGAGCCATTGTGTTGGGACTGTTTCACCTTTTCTTTATTTTTTAGGTATATCTATGTGTGTGTGTGTGTGTGTGTGTGTGTGTGTGTGTGTGTATATATATGCACACACAAATTTTATATGTGTGTGTGTGTGTGTGTGTGTGTATATATACATATTTTATTGTACTTTAGGTTCAGTTTTTTTTTTTTTTTTTTTTTATTTTTATAGATAAGGTTTCTCTGTGTTGCCCAGGCTGGTCTTGAATTTCTGTGCTCAAGAGATCCGCCTGCCTCAGCCTCCCAAAGTGCTGGATTACAAGTGTGAGCCACTGTGCCTGGCCTCTTGTTTCATCTTTGTCCACTCACATGATCATATTATTTAAAAGCAAATCCAAGACTATATAAATTTTATACTATATAAAAGATAGTATTTTATCCACAAATACTTTAGGCTGTATCTCTAAAGGATAAAATTTTCTTTTAAGAGATGGGGTCTTACTCTGTTGCCCAGGCTAGAGTGCAGTAGTGTGATCATGGCTCACTGCAGCCTCAAACTCCTGGGCTGAAGTGATCTCCCCACTCTAGCCTCCCAAGTGGCTAAGACTATAGGCACACACCAGCATGCCTGCCTAATTTTAAATTTGTTTGTGTATATATGGTCTTGCTATGTTGCCCAGGCTGTCTTGAACCCTTGGCCTCACTCAGTCTTCTCTCCTCAGCTGGGACTACAGGTGCATGCTACCACGAGGGTAAGAATTAAAAAAAAAAAAACAACCCAATCGCAATACCACTATCATACTTTGGCATCTTTTTATTTTTTTATTTTTTGAGACAGAGTCTTGCTCTTGTGGCCCAGGCTGGAATATAATAGCATGATCTCGACTCACTGCAACCTCCTGGGGTCAAGTGATTCTCCTGCCTCAGCCTCCCCAGTAGCTGGGATTACAGGCAGGCCCCACCACGCCTGGCTGTTTTTTGTATTTTTAGTATTTTTGTATTTCAGACGGGGTTCCACCATGCTGACCACGCTGGTCTGGGATTCCTGATAATGCCTGCCTCAGCCTCCCAAAGTGCTGGGATCACAGGTGTGAGCCACCACTCCTGGCCACTTTGGCATCTTCTAATGCCCAATCCTTATTTGCACTTTCCTGATTTCCTCAAGAATACGTTTTTATACAGCAGTCCCCCCTTATCCACGGGGTATATGTTCCAAGATCCTCTGGATGCCTTGATACCTAGATAGTACTGAGCCCTTGTATACTATGTATTTTCCTATCCATACACACCTTAAAGTTTAATTATAAAGGAGGCACAGTAAGAGTTTAACAACAATAATTTATAATATACCGTAATAAAAGTTGTGTGAATGTGGTGTCTCTTCCTAAAAATATCTTATTGAACTGTGCCCCAGGCAACTGAAATGGTGGGAAGTGAAACCATGGGTGAAGTGGGACTATTGCATTGGTACGTTTCAATCAGGATCCACCTAAAGTCCACACACTGCGTTTGGTAGATGTGCCTCTTAGGTCTGTTTTAGTCGACAGTGACCTTCTCTGGAAGGCTGGGAGAG
The DNA here is from genome assembly GCF_009761245.1 of Sapajus apella. Classification (NCBI taxonomy): domain Eukaryota; kingdom Metazoa; phylum Chordata; class Mammalia; order Primates; family Cebidae; genus Sapajus; species Sapajus apella. The sequence goes on from NW_022437159.1 coordinate 721,556, forward strand.
TCTTGGGATGAAGGAGAAGGAAGGTAGCCCCACTGCCTGGCAGCAACAGAAAATTAGATTCCCACCAGGTGGTGCTGGAGCTGTTCTCATGTAATTTCAAAAGGCAAGAGGAGTTCCACACTTTGCATCCTGAGCATAGATTATCTCAGATGATTCTCACAATAACCCCATCAGGTAGTAATTATGCCCATTTTTCAGATGAAGAAACTAGGTCTGAGGGAGGCTTTTCAAATAAGTAGAAGTGAAGGTTTCACTTATCTCATTTCACAGACCACATCTATTTATCTCCAGAATTTCTGGTGACCCTGGGACAAGCCACAGTGACAGCTGCCACCTCCAACACAGGACCCTCTTGCTGGTGGGTCCCATCTGGGGAACTTCTGAGATCCAAAGGGGGCCACGTATGATGACGTGCAGATGACAGGCACTAACGACTCGTTACTCCCCAGCTCTCCCGGAGCATCAGTGAGAAAGCATCTTCATTCTTCATAACTGCTGCAGATGCAGACAGTCCTATTCTTGTTTAGATTTAGTTTTTTTCTTATGAGGTTTTATTTTTCATATATATGAAACATATATATTTATACATGCATATATAAGGTATGACAAATAATTAAATGAGCCCTTATGCCCCTAACATGCAGCTTGAGAAATAGAATGCTGCTGGGCACGGTGGCTCACGCCTGTAATCCCAGCACTTTGGGAGGCTGAGGTGGGCAGACCACGAGGTCAGGAGATCGAGGCCATTCTGGCCAACACAGTGAAACCTCATCTCTAAAAAAAAAATTAAATAAAAAAATTTAAAAGAAATAGAATGCTGACTGGGCATGGTGGTTCATTCCTGTAATCCAAGCACTTTGGGAGGCCAAGGCAGGAGAATTGCTTGAGCCCAGGGATATGAGTCCAGCCTGGGCAACATAGTGAGATCCTGTCTCTACAAAAAAAATAAAAATTAGCTGGGTATGTTGGTGCATGCCTGTGGTCCCAGGTACTCAGGAGGCTGAGGTGGGAGGATTGCCTCCTCTTAGGAGGTCAAGGCTGCAATGAGCTATGATCGCATGACTGCACTCCAAGCTGGGCAATGGAGCAACATCCATTCTCAAAAAAAAAAAAAAAAAGGAAGAAATAGAATGCTAAGGATATCTTTGAAGCCACTGTTAGCCCCTCCCAACTGAATCAGCTCCATCCTTAACCCCCTAGTAATCTGCTCTGAGCTTTTATTTATCACTTCCTTGTTTTCCTTCATGGTTACCACATATATGTATGTATGCCTACATGTTTTTGAAGAATATTTTGCTAAGTTTTGTTTGTTTTTGAACTTTATACAAAATAATTGTATTTTTTGTATTCTGTGATTTGCTTTTCACTCAACATTATGTTTGGAGTGCTCATTCATGTTGATGTGTGCATATACGCAGGTGATTTACAATAGTGTTTCATTGTGTGTCCCAATTTACTAATCCGTTATCCCACTGGACACTTGGCTTGCTTCCTGCTTTTACTTTTTCTTAATTACAAACAAGGTTACCTTGGGCTTTCCTACCTGTCCCTGGAGCACATGAGTAAGAATTTCTCTGGCTTATATCATTAAGAGTGAAACTGCTGAAATGAAGGGCGAAAATGTGGCTGACACACGCAGGAGACCTCCAGTTACTGGATGTCTTTACTAACACAAGATACTGTTGTTTTGTTTTTGTTTTCTTCTTTTTTTGCTTCATGCATGTTGCATACTGTTGCAACACGATACTGTTGACTTCTGATTTGTGTCAATCTGATGGGGATAAACTGATACCTAATTATGTTTTTTTAATTAAATTTTATTTTATTTATAAAGTCTCATTATGTTGCCCAGTTTGGTCTCAAACTCCTGGGCTCGACTGATCCTCCCAGCTCAGCTTCCCACAGTGCTGGGATTACAGGCATGAGCCACTGCACCTGGCTTGCTTCTTATTCTTTTTATGATCGTTTTCTATAAAGAAAAGAGGGAAAATCTAACTTTCAGTTGCCATGTTCAAATCAGAAATGTACTCTTTTTTAATCTCAACTTTACATTGCCTTCTCTTTCTTCTCCCTTTCATTAGCGTTGCTAAAAAATGTGTCGATTTTATTGGTCTTTTCAAAGAGCCAATGTCTGGTTCTTTTGATACACTACTGCTTCTTTTTCTAATTTTGCTGCTCTTATCTGTATTTTCCTTCCTTCAACTTCTGTTCCTTCTTTTCTTTCTTTCTCTTGATCTCTCTCTCTTTCTCCTTCCTTCCTTCCCTTCTTTCTTTCTTTCTTTTTCCTATATTTCCTTTTCTTTTGTCTCGCTCTGCCACCCAGGTTGGATGACTTACTACAACCTCCACCTCGCGGGTTCCTGTGATTCTCAAGCCTCGGCCTCCTGAGTAGCTGGAATTATAGGTGTGCACCACCATGCCTGGCTAATTTTGTATTTTTCATAGAGACAGGGTTCCTCCATGTTGGCCAGGCTGATCTTGAATTACTGACTTCAAGTGATCCACCCACCTTGGCCTCCTAATTTTTATGTTTTTTGTAGAGACGAAGTCTCACTTTTGTTGCTCAGTCTGGTCTTGAACTCTGGGTCTCCAGCAATCCTCCTTCTATGGCTTCCTAAAGAGCTGGCATTATAGGCATGAGCCACTGCACCTGGCCAACTCTCAGACATTCTGTGGAAATGAGATAATGGATCATTAAAAAGCCGTGATTGGTTGGAAGATGACAAAGATACAGTCAGGAATATAGCAGTATCCTTTTGGACAGGACGAAATGCTGAAGGATCTGATTAGTATTTCATCTGGGGACCTCCAAGAAAGGATCTTAAGGCACATAACTGGTTATTTCTTCCACCTTGGACTTGTCCACTGTTGTTCAACCACACAGGGGAAGTGCAATAGGCTTTTCTGATAGCTCTGCATCCACAGCAAGACTGTGGGCCCAGGTTCTCAGACGCAGCACCTTCCAATCCTAACGGCAGATGGCAGTGTTGTACACGATGGAGCCAGCGTTAAGTACAAAAAGGAGAATTCAAACAAGTGTTATAAATAATGAAATATTTAGGCCAGGCGAGGTGGCTCACGCCTGTAATCTCAGCACTTTGGAAGGCTAAGGCGGGTGGATCACCTGAGGTCAGGAGTTCAAGACCAGCCTGACCAACATGGCGAAATCCCGTCTCTACCAAAAATGCAAAAATTAGGCTGGTGTGGTGGTGGATGCCTGTAATCCCAGCTACTCAGGAGGCTGAAGTGGGACAATTGCTTGAACCTAGGAGGCAGAGATTGTAGTGAGCTGAGATCGTGCCACTGTACGCCAGCCTGGATGACAGAGTAAGACCCTGTCTCAAAATAATAAATAAATAAGTAAATATTAAAAAGTTTAGAAAAGCTGTCCTGATCATCACTTGAGGCAGTTGGGACATTAGCTGAGGAGCCTCAGACTGGAACCATGCATTATCCACGTCTCCAGTGTTCCCCAGGCCACCACCAGTCTCACTGTCAAGGCCAATACATGGCTTCTCAACGTGGAGGAGCCACAAGGCTCTGAGTGAGTCCTAACTCTTGCCACTGCAATGAGACATGCTCTGAAGTCACACTAAAGATGGATTGCAATCGACAGTCAGAAGGAGCTGAAGGAGCTGGATTGTGCATAACATTAGGCAGGCCCCAAAAGATAAGGAAAATGAGCCTCTGTAGAATGTCCACACCATGGACTACTCAGCAATGAAAAGGGATGGACTGTTGATAAATGCAACAGTTGGGGTGAATCTCAAGGGAATTATCTGAGTGGAAAATGCCAACATTGAGCAAGGTGGCTCATGCCTATAATCTCAGCACTTTGGGAAGCTGAGGCAGGAGGATCACTTGAGCCCAGGAGTTTGAAACCAGCCTGGGCAATATAGTGAGACCTTGCTGCTACAAAATTTTTTTTTTAATTAGCTGGGCATAGTGGTGGGCCTTTGTAGTCCCAGCTACTTGAGAGGTTGAGGTGGGAGGATCATCTGAAGCCAGGAGGCAGAGACTACAGTAGAGCTATAGAGCTAAGATGGATCTAGACTCTGTCTCAAAAAAAAAAAAAAAAAAAAGAGAGAGAGAAAGATGCCAATATCAGAATGTTACAAACTCTGTGTGATTCCGTTTATATGACATCAGTGGTTGCTAGGAGGTGGGGGCGGGGTGGGGGGTGACTGTGGAGGGCAGCATGAGGGAGTTTTTGGGCTGATGGAACTGTGCTGTGTCCTGTTTGTAGTGGTGGTTGCATGAATCTATGCACTTGTTAAGATGCATTGAACTGTAAACCTCTCCTAAAAGTCCATTTTACTCTAAGATAATGTAGAAAAGAGAGCAGAGAGTGAGACAGCCATAACCATTTTCCCGAAATGGGATAATCTTTAAGCAAGAGCATTTTTTCCTTTTTTTTTTTTTTTTTTTTTT
>NW_022437159.1:726086-758592 GCF_009761245.1 Sapajus apella
ATCTCGGCTCACCGCAACCTCCGCCTCCTGGGTTCAGGCAATTCTCCTGCCTCAGCCTCCTGAGTAGCTGGGACTACAGGCACGCGCCACCATGCCCAGCTAATTTTTTTGTAGTTTTAGTAGAGAAGGGGTTTCACCATGTTGACCAGGATGGTCTCGATCTCTTGACCTCGTGATCCACCCTCCTCGGCCTCCCAAAGTGCTGGGATTACAGGCTTGATCCACCGCGCCCGGCCTCATTTTTTCCTAACTATGAAACTGATCAATGAATCTTCTATCTCTCTTTTTCCTGTTACTGGCCTTTATTTATCTTTAATATTCACAGCAATTCTTGGCTCCTGTTTCACTCCATGTGTTTATCAGTTCCTATATTCATGATGTTCCCAAATGTGCTAGAATTTACCTCCTGTATCTAAATGTCCTAGATACAGCACATAAGGACAGAAATTAAGTCAATGAATGGCCAGGAAAGAAGATATAGTAAATGTAATATTTTTAGAAGTCATTTTAAGAAACTCAAGCTACTAAGCCAAATATTTTAATTCTCTAAACAACATGAACATTTAGAGAGGATGGTATTTCAAAGTTTACTTCTACCAGGTATCATGTCCTTTATCCTTTTTTTGTTTTTGAGACAGAGTTTCGCTCTTGTTGCCCAAACCAGAGTGCAATGGCGTGATCTTGGCTCACTGCAACCTCCCACTCCCAGGTTAAAGCGATTCTTCTGCCTCAGCCTCCCGAGTAGATGAAATTACAGGCACATGCCACCATGCCTGGCTAATGTTTTATATTTTTAGTAGAGACAGGGTTTCACCGTGTTGACTAGGCTGGCCTCGAACTCCTGACCTCAGGTGATCCACTCGCCTTGGCCCCCCAAAGTGCTGGGATTACAGGTGTGAGCCACTGTGCCTGGCCCCTTTATCTTTTAAGAGACTTTTTTTTTTTTGAGACAGACTCTCACTCTGTCACCTAGGCTAGCATACAGTGGTGCAATCTTGGCTCCCTGCAACCTCCACCTCCGGGTTCAAGCAATTCTCCTGCCTCAGACTCCTGAGTAACTGGGACTACAGATGTGTGCCACCACGCCCGGCTAATTTTTTGTATTTTTGGTAGAGACAGGGTTTCACCGTATTAGCCAGGATGGTCTCGATCTCCTGACCTTGTGATCTGCCTGCCTTGGCCTCCCAAAGTGCTGAGATTACAGGTGTGAGAAACCGCGCCCCGCCTAAATATCATATTTTTAAAAGACTATTTGAATCAGAATCCAAATAAGATCTACATATTACAATTAGGTGATATGTCTCATGGCATTTGTAATCTGCAAGTCTTGCCTCTAGCTTTTTTTCCTTTTCAATGTATCTGTTGAAAAAGGAACTTGGTGATTTGCTCTCGTTTTGGCTGATGGTGACCCTGTGGTATCATTTAATAAGTTCCTATATTCCTTGTATTTCCTGGCAATCAGTAGTTAGAACTAAAGACTTGATCAGTTTTTTTGTTTTGTTTTATTTTGTTTTTCTATTTGACTTGATACGTTTGTGGTTAGAATTTTTTTCCCCAAATATATATCAGATACTCAATTCCTTCCTAGCTTCTACCGCAGAGACTCACCTCTCCACCCCGCCATCTCGCTGTCTCTCTCACACACAACTGCAGTTATAAATGATTTTCAACCTATCACAAATTAAATTCCAAGCCAGAAGTTTTATTCGCTTACTCATTTATTTAATATTTATTAGCAGCTATGATTGTTGTTCTAGATGCTACGGGTGTTACAAAACATAGCAGTGCCTCTCAATTCACATGTGCATAGGCATGGCTGTATAAGAAGCTCAGTGGACCCCCTTCCCAGCAAAACAACACTGAACCAATAAAAATTATTAAGAACACACCATTTAATGTCTCTGGGACCAGGTGCAGTGGCTCACACCTGGAATTCCAGCATGTTGGGAGGTCACAATGGGAAAATCGCTTGAGCCCAGGAATTTGAGACCAACCTAGGCAACAAAGTGAGACCAGTCTTTACCAAAAAATTTTTAAAAAGTAGCCAGGTGTGGGGGCAGGCACCTATAGTCCTAGCTACTCAGGTTGCTGAGGTGGGAGGATTATTTGAGCCCAGGAGTTCGAGGCTGCAGTGAGCCGAGATCCTGCCAGTGCACTCCAGCCTAGGCAACAGAGCGAGACTTTGTCACTAAATAAATAAAGTGTCTGGAAATTGTCCTAAAGGCATAAGCAAATGAAGAAACATTTATTCAAGAAAATTACAAAAATGCAGAAAGAACCAAGTGTATCTGTGATGTTGAGCTACAACCCACTCCCCTCTCCTCCCTCCACCAGCTCAGAGTGATGGAGGCTTTGCTCCAGGTAGGAAGGGCTGAGTATGTGGTTCCCTCCTCGCGCAGCGGCCAATCAAGGCTCACCATGTCTCACTGGGAGGCATGGGCTGCCAGCATTTCTCATCCTCTCCCTCAAGGAACCACAAAGAAAAGAACTGAAAAATATAGTTAAAGAATCATTAAAATAACTAAAATGTTACACTGGAAAATATTTACTATTAAAAATAGTAAAAGAAAGCAAAAGAAAGTAAAAAAAAAAAAAGTAGTAAATAAGGGATGGGGACAAAGAAAAACGAGACATAGAAAACAAGAATTGTGCTGGGCACGGTGGCTCACGCCTATAATCCCAGCACTTTGGGAGGCGGGCAGATCACAAGATCAGGAGATCAAGACCATCCTGGCTAACACAGTGAAACCTCCTCTCTACTAAAAATACAAAAAATTAGCTGGGTGTGGTAACTACTAAATACAAAAATTAGCTGGGCCTGTGGTCCCAGCACTTGGGTAACTGAGGCAGGAGGCAGTTCGAACCCAGGAGGCAGAGACTGCAGTGAGCAGAGATTGTGCCACTGCACTCCAGCGTGGGTGACAGAGCGAGACTCCATCTCAAAAAAAAAAAAAAGAAAACAAGAATGGCAGACACAGATCCAACCATATAATAAAACCCTTAAATGTGAACAGATTAAACAATTAGAAGGCAGAGATGTCATCCTTGGTTAAAAAACAAACTATAGGCCGGGCGCGGTGGCTCACACTTGTAATCCCAACACTTTGGGAGGCCAAGGTGGGTGGATCACGAGGTCAAGAGATCAAGACCATCCTGGCCAACTTGGTGAACCTCCATCTCTACTAAAAATACAAAAATTAGCTGGTGTGGTGGCACGCGCCTGTAGTCCCAGCTACTCGGGAGGCTGAGGCAGGAGATTGCTTGAACTCAAGAGGCGGAGATTGCAGTGAGCCAAGATTGCGCCACTGCACTCCAGCCTGGCGCCTGGCGACAGAACAAGACTCTGTCCCAAAACAAACAAACAAAAAACCAAAACAAAAAACAAAAAAAAAAAAACAAACTATATGCTATCTACAGGAAACATACTTTAGATTCAAAGGTACGAACAGGCTGAAAGTAAAAAGATGGGAAAAATATACCCATGGAAACAGCAACCATAGCAAACTGGAATGGCTATATTGATATGAGACAAAATAGATTTTAAAAATGTTACAAGAGGCAGGGCGCCGTAGCTCATGCCTGTAATCCCCGAACTTTGGGAGGCAGAGGTGGGTGGATCACTTAAGGTCAGGAGTTCGAGACCAGCCTTGCCTACATGGTAAAACCCCATCTCTACCAAAAATACAAAAATTATCTGGGTGCAGTGGTGAGTGCCTGTAATCTCAGCTACTAGGGAGGCTGAGGCAGGAGAATCACTTGAACCCAGGAGGTGGAGCTTGCAGTGAGCAGGGATGGTACCACTGCACTCCATCCTGGGCGAGAGAGCAAGACACTGTCTCAAAAAAATAAAATAAAATAAAAAATAAATTAAAATGTTACATGATATAAAGAGGGACATTTAAGAACAAAGTATCAGTTCATCAGGAAAATGTAACCGTGATAGACATATGCAACTAACCACACAGCCCCAAATTGTGACAAAAAAATGAACCACAGAATTGAAAGTCAAAATGGACAGTTGAACAGTAATAGTTGAAGACTTCCATACCCAACTTTTAAGAACAGATACAACAGCTAGATGAAAGATCGGCAGGGCTATAGAAGACATGAACACTGTTAATGTAACCAGACCTAACTAACAGATATCTACAGAACACTCCAACCAACAGTATCAGAAAGCACGTTCTTCTCAAGCACACATAGCACATCATCCAAGATATACCATGTGCTAGGCCGTAAAACAAGCCTCAATAAATTTAGAAGGATTGAAATCACATAAAGTACATTCTGTGACCACAGTAAAAATTATAATTTGATAACAGAAGAACATTTGGGAAATTCACAAATATAGAAAGATTAAATGTCACACTCCTACATAACAAATGGATGCTATGGTTTGAATGTACCTCCCAAAACTCATGTGTTGAAACTTAATCCCCAGGGAACAGTACGGGGAGGTGGGTGCCAATGGGAGGTGTTTAGGTCATGAGGGCAGAGCCCTCATGAATGGAAATGCCACTACAAAAAGGGCCCATGGAAGTGGTTTCTCTCTCTCCCCCCCCACGCCCCCACCTCCTGCCATGTGAGAACATGGTGCTTCTCCTCTCTGGAAGACACAGCGTTCAGCGCACCACTTGGAAGCAGAGAAGCCAGGCCCTAACCTGCCAGCACCTTGATCTCGGATTTCCCTGCCTTTAAAACTATGAGAGAATAAATTTCCATTCTTTGTAAATTAACCAGTCTCAGGTATTTGGTTGTAGTGGCACAAAATGGACTAAAACAATAGGTCAAAGAAGAAAAAGGAAACTAGAAAACACTTTCAGGTAAATGAAATAGAAAATACAACATACTACAACTTATGGAATGCAGCAAAAATAGTGTCTAGAGGAAAATGTATAGCTGTAAATGCCTACATTAAAAAAGGAGAAGCCCAGACAATATAGCAAGACCCCATCCCTACAAAAAAAAAAAAAATCAAAAATTTAGCCCACTGTGGTGGTGCGTATCTGTAATCCAAGCCACTTGAGCTCAGGAGGCTTAGGCAGGAGGATCACTTGAGCCCAGGAGTTCAAGGCTGCAGTGAGCAGAGTCTAAAAAAAAAAAAGTAAAATAATCCACAGAATGAAAGAAAATATTTGCAAATTATATATCTGACAAGGATGTAGTATTCAGAATAATAAAGAACTCTTACAACTTCATAATAAAAATATAAATAATTTAAAGATAGGCAAAAGTCTTTATAGATATCGCTCTAAAGAAGATACACAAACTGCTAATAAGCACATGAAAAGTTGCTCAACATCATTAAGTCATTAAGGAACTGCAAATCACAGCCACAATAAGGTACCACTTCACACGCACTAGGATGGCTATAATCAAAAAGACATAAGAACAAAGTGTGGCAAGGATGTGGAGAGATGGGATCCTCATACGTTGCTGGTGAGAACGTAAAGTGGTGCAGCCTCTTGGAAAACAATTTGGCAGTTCCTTAACAATTAAAACATAAAACTCCTTGCCAGGCTCATGCCTACAATCCTAGCATTTTGGGAGGCCGAGATGGGTGGATTATTTAAGGTCAGGAGTTTGAGACCAGCCTAGCTAACATGGCAAAACCCCATCTCTACTAAAAATACAAAAATTAGCTGGGCATGGTGGTACATGCCTATAATCCAAGCTACTTGAGAGGCTGAAGCAGGAGAATTGCTTGAACCTGGGAAGGGGGGCGGAGGTTGCAGTGAGCTGAGATTGTGCCACCGAACTCTAGCTTGGGATAAAGAGTGAAATGAAACTGTGCCTCAAAAATAAATAAATAAATAAAAACTAAACAAAACTCCCGCATGACCCTGCAATTCCACTCCTAGGTATATACCCAAGAGTGTTGAAAACAAGTGTCCAAACATGTACATGCATGTTCATAGCAGCACTATTCACAAAGCTTTGTGAATCCAAATATTCATCATTGGATGAAGGGATAAATAAAATGTGGTATGAATCCATATCACAGAATACAGCATCTCCCCATTATCAGAGGATACATTCCCAGACCCCCAGTGGAAGCCTGAAACCACAGATAGTACCAAATATGTTTACGCAGTCAGGTGCCACATAAGAGTGTTCTGGTCAATTGTGGACCATGTTTCTCAGAACGTGTCCCTGTCACTAAGCAGTGAGTGACTGTACTGTTCTCTCCTATGCGTATGTACCTACAATAAAGTTTAATTTATAAATCGGGCACTGTAAGAGATTAACAACAACTAATACTAAAATAGGACAGTTACAACAATATGATGACATCACTATTCTGGCGCTTTGGGGCCACTGTTAAGTAATATAAGAATTTTGTGAAAAAACATTAGCTGGGCATGGTGGCACATGCCTGTAATCCCAGCTACTGAGGAGGTTGAGACAGGAGAATTGCCTGAACCCAGGAGGCAGAGGTTGCGGTGAGCTGAGATCGCGCCGTTGCACTCTAGCCTGGGTAACAACAGTGAAACTCCATCTCAAAAAAAAAAAAAAAAAAAAAAAAGAATTTTGTGAACACAAGCAGTACAGTACTTGACAGTCTATCTGATGAGCCAGATGGCTGCTCAGTGACTAATGGCAGGGAGTGCATACAGCGTGGATATGCTGGACAGAGGGCGGACTCATGTGGGCAGGAGAAAGCAGAATGGTGTGAGGCTCCTCAGGACAGTGGGTAATTCATCAGGTTCCTCAGAACAGTGGGCAATTTAAAACTTATGAATTGTGGCCAGGAGTGCTGGCTTACGCCTGTAATCCCAGCACTTTGGGAGGCTGAAGCGGGTGGATCACTTGAGGCCAAGAGTTCAAGACCAGTCTGGCCAACTTGACGAAACCCTGTCTCTACTGAAATACAAAAATTAGCTGGGAGTGCTGGCACGCACCTGCAGTCCCAGCTACTCCAGAGGCTGAGGCAGGAGAATCCCTTCAACCCAGGAGGCGGAGACTGCAGTGAGCTGAGATCACGCCATTGCACTCCAGCCTGGGCAACAGAGCAAGACTCCATCTCAAATAAACTTACAAATTGTTTATTTCTGGAATTGTTTATTTCTGAAACTTCTGTAATATTTTGAGACCATTGCTGACTGCCGATAACTGAAACCGCAGAAAACAAAACCATGAATAAGGGAGAGCGACTGCATTGTTCAGGTAGTAGGAAGAAATGGAGTAGAGAGGTGCACTACAGCACGAATGAGTCCTCAAAGCCTGCTAAGTGAAAGAAGCCACTTGCAAAGACCACATATTGTGTGATTCCATTTATATGAATGGATATAAGACAGATTATTAGAAAAGATGAAGATGAGAAAATGGGTGACTGCTGATGGATAAAAGGTTTCTTTAGGGGGTGATAAAAGGAAAGGGTTCTAAAATTAGATTTGGTGATAGTTATAAAACTCTAAATATATTTTAAAATATTGAATTGTATTCTTCTCTTCTCTTCCCTCTCTTCTCTTTTTTTGAGACAGAGTTTTGCTCTTGTTGCCCAGGCTGGAGTGCAATGGCTCCATCTTAGTTCATTGCAACCTCTGCTCCCAGGTTCAAGCGATTCTCCCTGTATTTTTGCAGAGATGGGGTTTTGCCGTGTTGGCCAGGCTGGTCTGGAATTGCTGACCTCAATTGATCCACCTGCCTTGGCCTCCCAAAGTGCTGGGATTACAGGGGTGAGCCACTGTGCCTGGCCAATGCTTTCCCTTTATTAAATGTGGAAAGAAATCCCATTGCACAACAACGTGAAGGTCATTAATGCCATCAAACGGTGTGTTTTCAAATGGGTAAAATGGCTCATTTTATGTTATATATATTTTATCACAATAAAAGAAAGTTAATTCCAGCCAGGCATGGTGGCTCACACCTGTAATCCCAGCACTTTGGGAGGCTGAGGTGGGCAGATCACCTGAGGTAAGGGGTTCGAGACCAGCCTGGCCAACATGGTGAAACCCTGTCTTTACAAAAAATATATATATTTAAAAAAAAAAAAAAAAGAAGGAGGGAGGGAGGGGGAGAGAGAGAGAAAGACAGAGAAAGAGAGAAAGACAGGCAACATTCAACTGGGATACCAGGAAGATAAATGCAAAAAGACCTCTTAGGAGTAACGAGTATCTCAGAAGAAAGGAGACGAGTACTAACTGTTACTTCCCAGTTCTAAATCATCCTAATTCTCCTATCTTCCTTACTCTTTTTAAAAGTAGCTTCCTTCCTTCCCTCCTTCCCTCCTTTCTTTCTTTCTCTCTCTCTCTTTCTTTCTTTCTTTCTTTGAGTCTTGCTCTGTTTCCCAGGCTGGAGTGCACTGTCACAATCTCAGCTCACTGCAAACTCCATCTCCCGGGTTCAAGCAATTCTCTGCCTCAGCCTCCCGAGTAGCTGGGATTACAGGCAACTGTCACCACACTTGGCTAATTTTTGTATTTTTAGTAGAGACAGGGTTTCGCCATCTTGGTCAGGCTGGTCTTGAACTCCTGACCTCATGATCCACCGCTTCAGCCTCCCAAAGTGCTGGGATTACAGGCATGAGGCACCGTGCCCGGCCTCTTTCTTTCTTTTTTTTCTTTTTCTCTTTCTTCCCCACCTCCCCCCTCCTCCTTCTTCTTCTTTTTTTTTTTTAACACTCTTGTTGCTCAGGCTGGAGTTCAGTGGTGCAATCTTAGCTCACTGTAATATCTGCCTCTTGGGTTCAAGCAATTCTCCTGCCTCAGCCTCCCGAGCAGCTGGGATTACAGGCGTGCATCACCATGCCCAGCTAATTTTTGTATTTTTTGTAGAGACAGGGTTTCACCATATTGGCCAGGCTGGTCTCGAACTCCTTACCTCAGGTGATCTGCCCACTTCAGCCTCCCAAAGTGCTGGGATTACAGGTGTGAGCCACCGTGCCTGGGAGGAATTAACTTTCTTTTATTGTGATAAAATATATATAACATAAAATGAGCCATTTTACCCATTTGAAAGCACACCGTTTGATGGCATTAATGACCTTCACGTTGTTGTGCAACCATCACCACTAACTGACAAAACTTTATCACTCCAAACAGAAACTGCAACCGTTAAGCAGTAACGCCCCATTTCCTCCACCCCCTGCCCCTGGTAACCTCTAATCTATCTCTGAGAATTTACACATTCTAGATATTTCACATTTCAAATATTCATAACAACATTTGTCCTTTTGTGTCTGGCTTAATTCACTTAGCATAATGTTTCCAAGGCTTACCCATATTGTAGCATATGTCAGAACTTCTGATACATGAATAATATTCCACTGTGTGTATGTATCACATTTTGTTAATCTATTCATGTGCTGACCGACACCTGAGTGGTTTCCACCTTTTGGATATTGTGAATAATATCACTGTGAACAGTGGTGTTCAAGTGTCTATTTGAGTACCTGTTTTCAGTTCTTTTGGTATATACCCAGGAGTGGAATTGCTGGATCATATGGTGATTGTATGTTTAGTTTTTGTTGTTGTTTTTGAGACAGAGTCTCACTCTGTTGCCCAGGCTGGAGTGCGGTGGAGGAATCTCAGTTCACTGCAGCCTCCACCTCCTGGGTTCAAGTGATTCTCATGCCTCAGCCTCCCCAATAGCTGAGATTACAGAACTGTGCCACAACGCCCAGCTACATTTTGCATTTGTAGTAGAGACAGGGTTTCACCATGTTGGCCAAGCTGGTTTGGAACTCCTGACCTCAAGTGATCCGCCTGCCTCTGCCTCCCGAAGTGCCAGTATTGCAGATGTGAGCCACTGCATCCGGCCTATAAGTTTAGCTTTTTAAAGAAACTTCTTGCTTTTTCTTTTGAAGTCACTGGAAAAACTCTGCTTCACTTTATGTTGTATATAGGGGCTGAATCCTTTCTGTAGAATAGAACAGGACCCTCTGAGTTCACTGCCATGATTAGGTACAATTTCCATATAGTGGGTATCTCACCTAATTCTCAAAACTCTGAAAGGAACTGTTTTCTCTAATGCAGAAAGGAGAAACCTTGGGGCTCAGAGGTTCAACACCTAAATTTCTGACTCTCAGCAGCCCACCCTCTTTTGCAGTCCAAGCTGGTATTACTTTTCTTTCTTTTTCTATTTTTCTTTCTTTCTCTTTCTCTCTTTCTTCCTTTTTTCTTTTTCTTTATTTCACTCTTTCTCTATCTTTCTTTCATTTATTTTTTCCTTTTTCTCTGTCTTCCTTTTTTTTCTTTTTCTTTCTTTCACTCTTTCTCTCTTTCTTTCATTTATTTTTATTTTCTTCCTTTCTCTCTTTCTCTCTTTCTTTGTTTCCCTCTTGCCCTGACTGATCTCAAACTCTGGGATCAAATAACCCTCCTGCCTCAGCCTCCCCAGTAGCTGGGATTACAAACTCAGTTCACTCCCCTCCCCCAATAATAGAATTAAAATGCAAAGTTCTATCTGATTAGAAGAAAAACAGTGTGAGAATCCTATAACCTTGCATAAATGTTGGCTGCATCATTTTGGGAGGCGTCAGAAGTATAATTAAGATATTTTTATAAATGAAAACACTGCAATTTGCCATAAGTGGGACTGTGCATAAACCAAGAACAGAACCAAACCAGCTCATTTCCTCTGTCCCTCTGTCTCGGATTCTTGGGGAAGGAGAATTATAATTAACGCAGAGATGATACTTAATCAGAACACGATCTCCTGTTACCTCCCAATGAAACTCTCACTGACCTCTCCAGGGTGATGGGGAGGAGCCGGCTGGTGGCTTGAGTGTGAGGTGTTTCGTGCACTTTAGCAGGAAAGGTGAAGCAAGATAGGGGATTCAGACCCACCAGCTTGAGCTGCCTATAGTAGCCCCAGGCTCCACACTTATTAGCAAGTTGAACCCACACCTTCCTTCACACCCATCTGGGCAGCAGCTGAGGTGAGAATTCCACTGCCCACCCCTCTCTTCCAGCATTTGCTCCTGCTTCCCCCAACCCCACATGAGTTTGCCTACAAAATTTGTAGGGCATACAGTTAAACTCCTGTAGGGGTGGGAGAAGCAGGGGCTACCTACCTGGCAAAGCAGCCTTCAAAGCCTTGTTTAAGAGGAAATCTGGCCAAAGATCTTTCCTCCCACTCCACTGAAGATGCCATTCCTGAGCCTCTCCATTTCATCAACCTGGTTTATCATAATCATAGCTCTTACCACTCCCTGAAATCACATTTGATTTTAATCAATGTCAGATGTACCCATTTCCTCTGTCCCTTCACAAGAACGCAAGCACCTAGAAGTAGGGACTTTCTCTCATTTACCAAGGTATATTACCAAGGTATGGAATTGTGCCTGACACACAAGTTTTGAAAACATGTGAATGAGATAATGGATGCCTGTTTTCTTATTTTCATTTCTGTTTTCCTCACTCAAAGTCCCTTCCATTATTTGAAGTCTTCAATAAAGTTTGATTTCATACCATGTCTTCTTCTGATCCATATTTGCCCATATGCAGGCAAAATGGGATGGGGAGAGTAGTGGCAGCATTGCGAAGTGGCCTCAGGGAGTGGGTGGGGACGAGCAGTTTCATGGGGTCTGGGGGGCTGCTACTGGGGTTTTAAAGAAAAAGCTGATCTTCTTGCACTGGAGGAATTACTAGTGTAGAAGGCAGGTGGACGTCTAAACACACAATCACGGAGTCCGTGGAAAGTGTCAGGATACTAGAAGCACAAGGGGAAACGCAGCCTCCCGTGGTGGGCCAGGGATGAGGAATGCTTCAAGAGGAGGTGACATCTGCACTGAGTCTTGAAATAGGAGCCAGCCAGGCTCTAGAGGGGAGAGGGGAGGCGTTCAAGAAAGAACGTGAGGTCACGAATGCAAATGAAACCACGAACTAAGCAACAGTTGCCAACTGACCTCCTGGAATTGACTCTAACAATCCACCAGTAAGTGGGTTAAAATGTTCTCTGCCTCCCCTGGTTAGACTGAGCTCCTTGAAATTAGGAACTGTCAGCCAGGCACGGTGGCTGATGCCTGTAATCCCAGCACTTTGGGAGGTTGAGGCAGGAGGAGCACTTGAGGTCAGGAGTTGGAGACCAGGCTGACCAACATGGTGAAACTCCATCCCTAGAAAAATGCAAAAATTAGCCAGGTGTGGTGGCGGGCATCTGTAATCCCAGCTACTCGGGACCCTGAGGCAGGAGAATGGCTTGAACCCAAGAGGCAGAGGTTTCAGTGAGCTAAGCTGGCACCACTGCACTCCAGCCTGGTCAACAAAAGCAAAACTCCATCTTAAAAAAAGAAAAAAAAAAAAAAAGAAAGAAAAGAAAAAGTAGGAACACTCTTATTTACCAGGACATATCTAATGTCCTAAGAAAATGCCTAGCACAGAGTAAGTGTCAGAAAATACTCATTGAAAAGCTGTCTTGCAGCCTTCCCATTTTATGTAAGAACAGCAGCAACATATGAATAACAAAATAAAGAAGTTTCTCTGCTGGGCGCAGTGGCGGCACCTGTAATCCCAGCACTTTGGGAGGCCAAGGTGGGTGGATCACCTGAGGTCAGGGGTTCGAGACCAGCCTGGCCAACTTGTTGAAACCCTGTCTCTACTGCAAGTATGAAAAAATTAGCTGGTTGCAGTGGCACACGCCTGTAATCCCAGCTACTTGGGAGGCTGAGACACAAGAATCACTTGAGCCCAGGAGGCAGAGATTGCAGGAGGTGGAGGTTGCAGTGAGCCAAGATCATGCCACTGCTTGCCAGCCTGGGTGACAGAGTGAGACTCTGCGTCAAAAAAAAAAAAAAAAACAAGTTTCTCTAGTACAAAAAAGAAAATATTTGTTGAATGAATGAACCAAAGCACCACTGCCTAGATTATCTTGCCTTATCCCTCAGACCAAATGCCTCTGTACCTGTGCTCATGTAAGTCATATCAGAGCTTGCTATGTATGTTAGCATTATATATAAATTATTAGACAGCCCTCAATGGATGACAGGGTCGCTGGTCACAGAGTGAAGGCTCCAGTCAGATAAGGGGCACAGCATTTGTCTTTGGTTCAATGTGTTTAATGCTTGGTTATGATATTTATACACAAAGGAAAGCAATACTGTTTGTTTTTACCAGGACAATCTTATAATGTGAGTGGAAACAGGCTCCTAAAATAATAATGGTGACAATTATGCTAATATTTATTGAATGCCTACTGTGTGCCAGACAGTTTGTTTATAACCCACCCAGCTAACTTGTAGGATGGGTGATACTACCTACTATAAAAGAGGAAACTAAAGCTCATAGGAATTGAGAAACTTGACCAAGCTTATATCCCATAGTAGGTGGTTCAGACGATCCTCCTGCTTAAGCCTCCCCAAGTACTGGGATTACAGGCTTGAGCCACCCCTGCTGGACCCCTGCTTTTTCTTTTTCCTTTTTTTTTAAAGACAGGGTCTCACTCTGTTGGCCAGGCTGGAGTGCCATGGTATGATCTCAGCTCACTGCAGCCTCGACTTCCCAGGCTCAAGGGATCCTCCCAAGCAGCTGAGACTACAGGTGTACGCCACCACACCTGGCTATTTTTTCTTAAATTTTTTGTAGAGACAGGGTCTTGCTATGTTGCCCAAGCTGGTCTCAAACTCCTAGACTCAAGCAATCTTCCCATTTTGGCCTCCTGAAGTACTTAGATTATAAGCGTGAGCCACCATGCCTGGCCCATTTTTCTTAAAATTAGTTTAACACTGTATTCTTCCTCTTTTGGAAGTCCTCTTCTGATGAATTTGTTCATCCAAAAAACATCTTCCAAGTTCCCACTCTGTGGATGGCACAGTCCCAGGTGGCAGAGGTAGCTACTTTGGTCTCAGGAGCTTAGGGCCTCATGAGGATGATGGGTATTTGATAATTAAACAAGGACTTCAATACAACTTGGTTAGCATTCCTTTTTTTTTTTTTCCCACCTGCAACTGTCTTGATCAAGTTATATGTGGTTAGTATTCCTAAGGAAAAGTGTGAGCTGCTCTGTTTATGAGAGACACGAAATCTAGCCTGTGACGCGAGCTGTCAGGGCCGGCGTCCCTAAAGAGGAGAGAGGATGAAGCTGAGTCTCAGGGATGGACAGGGTCACTGGTCCAGAGTGAAGGCTCCAGGCAGGAGAGGCTGGAGGCAGCTCGGTGAGATCAGTGGCAGTAGGGCAGTGGGACCAAAGTGGCAGTGAGCTCAGTGTGAGAGGAAGCACAGACAGAGGCAGTGGCCAGTCATGCAGGATTTTAGATTTAGGATTTTATCCTAGATGCAATAGGAACACATGAAGGGCTGTGAGCAGGGAAATGGCAGAATTGGATTTTCAGTCTTTATTAAAAGATTCTGGCGGGGCATGATGGCTCACGCCTATAATCCCAGCACTTTGGGAGGCCAAGGGAGGAGGACTGCATGAGCCCAGGAGGTCAAGATCAGCCTGGGCAACATGGCAAAACACCTCTCTAAAAAATATACAAAAATTAAGCCACATGTGGTGGTGCATGCCTACAGTCCCAGCTACTCAGGAGGCTGAGTCAGGAGGATCACTTGAGCCCTGGAGGTCGAGGCTGCAGTGAGCCATGATTGCACCATTACACTCCAGCCTGGGCAACAGAGAAGACCCTGTATCAAAAAAAAAATATATATATATATATATTATATACACACACATAGGTATATATTTTTAATTGCTATGTAGAGGTGGGGTAAAGATATATGTGGGAAGACAGAATTTAAAACAATGAGGTAGCTTGGAATAGAATTCAGGATATGGAAATGGAGAGGTGCATGGGACTGAGGTTTGGGAGGCAGAATTTGCTGAATGTGGAGGAAAGGAAGAGGGAAACATCATGGACGATTTGACGTGGGTAACGGGTGGAGAGAGGTACGGGTCGCTGTGGTAGTTACTGTCGACTTGGAGGCAGGAAATTTGTAAGAAGATGAGTTAATGAGTTCAATTCTGGAATACCGAATTTGAGATGTTCATTCAATACCCGAGTGGAGATTCTAAATAAGCTGCTGGATAAGCAGGTCTGGGGCTCAGAGGAGAGGGCTGGGCTGTGAAAAAACTCGAGAGCCATCAGCTTGTGGATGGTATCTGAGAGAGTAAGTACAACTCCCTTCTCCCAAAGACCACACTCACTGACATCACACAAGAACAAATGCCCCCTCCCACTAAAACAAACGATTTTTAAATATATGCTGCCTAAGGACAGTATAAGTTTAAAACCTGTCTTCCGAGTCTGAGCGCGCCTGCGCCGAGCGGCCCTGCGCGCAGTGAGGCAGTGACGGGGGAAGTCAGCGGTGCGGCCGACCGGCGGGTCGAAGGAGGGAAGCTGGCGAGCGAAGTCCCAGTGCGCCCCGCGGCAGCCCGGGCACTTCCCCTTCCGGTCGTGAGGCGCTGTGAGAAGAGCTGAAGCTAGCGGACTCGCGCCGGGAGCGAGGCGCTCTTCCCGCCGCCTCAGCCCGGTCTCCTTCGGCTCCGGCGTTCGGGTCGCGAGGCCCGGGTTCCTCAGCACACCCCGCTCCAGCCGCCCCCAGATCCTGTCCCCAGCCCTTCGGAAGCCCCGGCGCCAGCCCGGGCCCTCGGCGGGGAGGATGACGGAGCTGCAGTCGGCACTGCTACTGCGAAGACAGCTGGCAGTGAAGGTGGTGTTTTTAAGGCTCATCTCACTTTCACAAAAGATTATCCCCTCCGGCCTCCTAAAATGAAATTCATTGCAGAAATCTGGCACCCATTGGCCGGGCGCAATGGCTCACGCCTGTAATCCAAGCACTTTGGAGGCCAAGGCGGGCGGATCACCTGAGGTCGGGAGTTCAAGATCAGCCTGACCAACATGGTGAAACCCCGTCTTAAAAAAAAAAAAAAAAGAAAAAGAAATCTGGCACCCAAACGTTGATAAAAATGGTGATGTGTGCATTTCTATTCTTCATGAGCCTGGGGAAGATAAGTATGGTTATGAAAAGCCAGAAGAACGCTGGCTCCCTATCCACACTGTGCAAACCATCATGATTAGTGTCATTTCTATGCTGGCAGACCCTAATGGAGACTCACCTGCTAATGTTGATGCTGCGAAAGAATGAAGGGAAGATAGAAATGGAAAATTTAAAAGAAAAGTTGCCCATTGTGTAAGAAAAAGCCAAGAGACTGCTTTTGAGTGACATTTATTTAGCAGCTAGTAACTTCACTTATTTCAGGGTCTCCAGTTGAGAAACATGGCACTGTTTTTCCTGCACTCTGCCCACCTATTGCTGGACTTCTGTTGTACAAGTTGGCAAACACTGGCTGGAACTGGGCTGCAATAAAACATGCCAGTTATCAGTGCTGACAAGAGCCTAACAAGTGCCAACTCACAGATGATTACGCATTTTGAATTCTAATGAACTGTTTTAACCTTCAGAAAGAATTGTAAAGACCTGTACATAGCACAATATGATCCGGATAATATATATACTGTTCATGCACATCCACAGATACACCTTGTACCAAATAATGCTTTCTTGTAGTAGAACAAGAATCATGTACATTCTAAAAGATTTTAGCAGGTTTTCTTTCCTATTCATTGTTTCTTATCAGTTTAAAAGGACTCCTTTAAGCATGTCAGATGAAAAGCAATTAGGATTAAGTTTCCATTTAATTTCCATTAAACCATTGAGGCTTCATTAAACTCTTCACTTACTAAACTTTTGTATCTTCTTTGTTTTGACACACTCCCCTTTGCTTTTATCACTTCTGTCTACCAGAATGTTCTCAAATCATTTAGTTCAAATACTAAAATACTTAATGAGCAATTACTTGATTTTTAATGATGACTTCGAAGGAGTCATCACTAGGTGCTTTGTCCTTTTTGTATTCTGGTTGCACCCACCTCTTGGATTGCATATAGCAATAACATTTATTGGCTGTTATGAGCTCTTGATCCCAGTCATTACCCCCGAGAACTAAAAACAGATGGTTCTTAATTCAGCTTACTGAAAATTTCCCCAAACAATAGCAAATCTGACTTCCCCCCCCTTCAGTTGCCTAGTATTAAGGTCGGATAAATGAAGCATGCACAGCTACAGGCTTTCTACTTCACCTCTGGGTTTGCTGTTCCAAATGCTCTTTACTCTCATACCCTTCTCTTTAGGCCTTCATCTTCCTTTGCCTCTATTCTTCACTACTGCAGATTTTTCTTACCTATTGTACAAAGAAATTGCGATGTATATTTTGATGTAATTTGATTTTGGAATTCTGTCACCTTATGTAGTGAGTTCTTCCAAAATATAATTTTTTTTTTCAATTAAAAAAAACCTGTCTTCCAAAATATCCTTGAGTGAGTAATTTTAAAAATAAATAACTCAGGCCACTTCAAACTATAAATACATAAATCAGGCCACATCCAAACTTTTCTGGATGCCTGTGGCCATGGCAGTTCTAGTAGATTCCCACCTAAGAAGTCTCTGAAGGCTTGGGAGTCCAGAAACAGCCTGGGGGGTGAGGGTGGGCAGATTTCAGTTTATTCAGAAGACTACAGGTTAATCGAAGTGTAATTCCAGAAAGTTACTTAAAGCTCCCTGAGGAATCTCTGATGAACAAATTTAAATGTGTAACCCTCATTTCTCCACATTACACATTGGTCTTGGGGAATAGTTATAGCTGAACAAAGTAAAGTACCTGGAATGTTGTAGGCCCTGGAACCGAACACTGTGCCCTTCCAGCCGGTCCTCAGAGGCTCCCCTGTGCCTCTTGGCTGCTGAAGCTCTTGTCCTGCCACTGCCTCTGTCAATCTCTGCTCAACTGACTAGTTCAACATTCTGGGTCTGGAAGTGGCCTGCAAAAAGGTAGCAGCTGAACCTCGTATCTGTACACAGCACCATCCAGAAGCAGAGAGAAGAGCTCTTCCATTTGCTGCCACAGGAGAGAGAGGCTTCCTTCCCAAAGCCAACACAGCTCCAAATTCAGTCACAGCCATATTGGAATCAATCACTGTGGCCAGGTTATTAGCACATAGGCAGCTTTGCCAAATCTGGATCTATCCCTAGAGCAGGGGTAACTCAAACCACATGACTGAGAGCAGAGGAGGAGTGGCACCCAAAAAGGAGCCTGAATGTTGCTGAGTGTGGGGAAACAGATGTAGGAAGGCAACACACAGAGTCCCCACTCAGATGTCCAGGGCTCTCCATGCCTAGTCCCCGAGTCAGCATGCTCTAGGCCACCATCTTGAACTTTGTTGCATCTTGAACCACTTTAGATAAACTGGGTTATCCACCTGCCTGGGGTTCAGTATTCAGCTTGTGAAAGTTTCCACGCTGGGTCCATTCTTTATGAAAAAATTTCAGGCCAGGCATGGTGGCTCATACCTGTAATCCCAGCACTTTGGGACGCCAAGGTGCGGGGATCACTTGAGCCCAGGAGTTCAAGATCAGCAGGACCCCATCTCTACAAAATATACAATAGTTAGCTGAGTGTGGTGGCACGGGTCTGTAGTTCCAGCTACATGAGAGGCTAAGGCAGGAGGCTGGCTTGAACCTAGGAGGTCGAGGCTGCAGTGAGCCATGATCATGCTACTGCACTCCAGCCTGGACAACAGATTGAGACTCTGTCTCAGAAAACAAGAAAAGGAAAAGAAAAAAAGACACATAACATAGATCCAAAAAAAATCCACAGACTACTGGTAGGGACCTTGGACAAGAATCTTATCTGCTCCGAACCAGTTTCCCATCTGCAAAGTGGTGGTTTTCCTGGCATCCAGCAAGTGAAAATGTGGTTGTTTGATTACTTATTCACTAACGTACAATGTGAGAAAAATCCTCTAAAATAGAAGTCTGCCTTGAGACCTAAAAGCCAGGAATATCTTATGTCTTAGTCTCAGAGTGTACCTAGTCACCTGAACCAAACTTAGTGTCATCTTCCCTTTGTGCTTAGCTTATCCAAATCTTTTAAGTCACTAAGGAGCAACGTAGGAGTATGCCAGCCTTGAGCTATTTTGGGTGAGAAAAGAAGTGTCAACACATGTGTACTCTCAACAGCTGTGATAGTATACCGTGTGAAACTATTGTGGAAGTTGCAGATAGAAGCAAGGAAAAATCTCAAAAAAAAAATGCCTTCTCACTTTTCTGGAACAAAAAGACCCTCTCAATCCCAGGGTATGCCAAGAATAGTTAAATTTGAGCTCCTAGTATCTGTGCTAGGTAGGTACTCCACAGCTGCATCATGTCATTTAACTTACAGATGAAGAAACTGAAGCTCAGAGAGGAAGAGTAATTTGCCCAAAGTCACACAGTAAGTGAGCAGTATGGTTCTGTACCAGGGTTCTCAGGCCTACACCACCTACATTGCATTGCTATTGGGACAGCGTGGTGCATTATACGGCGTAGAGCAGGATCCCCAGCAAATGCCCACTAGATGGAAGTAGCATCCACTCAGTTGTAACCAAATGTCTTCAGACATTGCTAAGCGTCCCTGGGAGAACAAAATCAACCCAACTTGAGAACAACTGGTCTCTGCCTATGAGGCATGCCACCATCACTAGCAAGTTACAGAAGTGCTTTCAAGGAGGTCGCTTTGGAGAAGTCCTCTGGGCCAAAGTCAATCCTGGTGGATCTCTAGTAGGTGGAGCGTTGCTTAAAGTCAAAGAAACTCGTGGAAATCCTTTCTTTCAATAATCCATCCTCTTTACACGTTGGTAACCTAGTTCCTGAAGTGCCTTTACTAATCGCTGAGGATAAGCCCTGATTCCATGGCGTTTTAAATCTGCATTAAGGTGGCTTGTTGGAGTTGTGATGGCCTTTGGAAGTCTTTGGAGTGAAAAAGGGTCGTGACATAATGCTTAAAAAAACATGTGGGCTCTGCTTCCTCACTCTTTCTTCCTCAATAATACACCTGATTCAACGTTCTCCTCTATCTACTCTTAAAGTCCAAACTGAAAATAAATACTAGAGGAAAAAGTCTTCATAACATTACATAGGGAAATCGGCTCTCCAACCAAATAAACTTAAATTCAAATTCAGGTTCTGGCATTTGCTCTCTGGGAAGATGAGGTGAGCAAGTCACTTCATTAACACGTCAGGGCTTTGTTTTTGTTTGAGACAGGGTCTAGCTCTGTTGCCCAGGATGGATTGCAGTGTCGTGATCTCAGCTCACTGCAACCTCCACCTCCCGGGTTCAAGTGATTCTCCTGCCTCAGTCTCATGGGTAGCTGGGATTACAGGCATGCACCACTATGCCCGGCTAGTTTTTTGTATTTTTAATAGAGATGGGGTTTCGCCATGTTGCCCAGGCTGCTCTGAGCTCAGGTGATCCGCCTGCTTTGGCCTCCCAAAGTGCTGGGATTACAGGCGTGAACCACTGCGCCTGGCCCTAAAGCGTCAATTTTTCCAATAATGTTTAGTTTATGAAAGAAGAGGAGACAGATTAAATAATGTCAATTATTTAACACCAGTTTATTACAGACATGAAATCTATTTAATAGTGTCATATGTATTAAACTAGACAGTGTGCATGCAAATGCCCTAATCGTGATTACAGTGATGCTACTGTTTAGCGAGCATCACCGCATGCCAGACAGTGAGATGGGTCCTTTATGCCGTGTTTATAATCCTTAAAGCAAAAAGGGCAAAGCAGGTATTATTTGCATTATTTAAGATGAGGAAAACTGAGGATGAAGACTAAACAATCCATTCAAGATCAGAGAGCCTGTAGTACATGTTAGAATCCACCCCAGTTTAGAGATAGCTGCACATCCCAGTGATAATCCTGCTGTTAGCGGAGGAGCATCTTAGGACTTCTTGAATAGGACTCATTTCATTTTACTGAATGCCTTGGTTAACTTCTTATATGACAGGTGAGTCTGAAATTTGTATCTTGAGGGGGTTGAAATTGAGTTATGTAAATAATTTTATTATTATTTTTTGAGACAGAGTCTTGCTGTTGCCCAGGCTGGAGTGCAGAGGCACAACCTCGGCTCACTGCAGCCTCTGCCTCTTGGGTTCCAGCGATTCTCCTGCCTCAGCCTCCCAATGCCATGAGCCCACACTGCCCTCCCTCAGGTTCTTGGATAAACATGGCCGTCAGCGGGGAAAATGTGTGTCAGTTGGACCATGTGGGACCCTGATGGACCAGAAAGACCAGGACGGATCCAGCTCAGATATTGAGGGCTCTGAAGCCTCATTCTGTTTTCTCTGGAGCAGCCGTGGCTTCCCTGTGGCTTCTTGGTGACCTGGATTAGCTCCATATGGGCTGCAGCATTTGGGATCCAGGCTACCTAGAGGGGCATCGGGCCAGGGGAAAATCTTGGATTAGCAAGCAATAAAAACATGACCTCATGCTTCCTGAAAGGAGCCACTCATCTTCCCTGCATGGCTCAGTTCTTTCCGTCTGTTTGTCCTGCTCCAAGCCCTCTCTCTGCACTGACAGCAACATCAGAATGTGCCTTCCTGTCACCCCTCCCTGCTGGACACTGACGGCCTCCCTCCCCACCTGGGAAACTAAGAACTGGATATTTTGCCTCATTCACTTGTACTGCAACAATGTATGCAATTTGGTCGCTATTTCACTATTTAATTTTTAGGAAGCCTATTTTACTAGTGTTTATATGAACAAAATACTGCAGAAGTTAAACCTGTGTTGTATTTTTTCTAAGGCGTTTTGCTTTAAGAGATACCTTTTGCTCAGTTTTTATACGCCAGATACAGAGAATTTGTAGCGGGTTTTTTTTATTTTTGTATGATCTTGTAACTTGCAAACAGACCAAATGCCTGAGAGGCAAGGACTTCACCAGCTGATGAGGAGGCTGCAGCCCCAGTGCTGACGGAGTATCACTTCTGTATGACTACAAAAATTAAAACACACGCATGCACACAAAACCTGCAATAGGATATCACCTCATACCTGTCAGAATGGCTGTTAGGAAAAGGAGAAGCGATAACAAGCATCAGTGAGGGTGTGGAGAACAGAAAACCCTTGGATACCATTGGTGAGAATGTAAATTCATACAGCCATTATGGAAAATAGTCTGAAGGTTCTGCAAAAAGTAAAAATAGAACTACCATATGACTCAGCAATCCCTCTAATGGGCTGTATATCAAAAGGAAATTAAAGCAGCATCTTGTAGAGATATCTGCACTCCCCTGCTCCGCATCCCTCTTTGCCGCATCATTTCCAATAGTGAAGCTATAGAATCAAGCTAAATGTGCACTGAGGATGAGTGAATTAAAAAAAAAAATTGGGGGGAAGCAGGGTGTGTATGTAATAGATTATTCAGGTTTTAAGAAGATACTACCATTTGTGATAACACAGGTGAACCTGGAGGATGGTGAACTAAGTGAAATAAGGCGGAGAGAGAGAAAAATACTGCATGATTTCTGTTATACATGAAATCTTAAAAATGATTAAATACTAGAGACAGGATAGAATGGTAATTAAAGGAGAAGAGATGCAGGTCAAAGGGTATGAAGTTTTAGTTATATAAAATAAATAAATCTAGATAACTAAAGTACAGTTTAAAGACTATATTATTGGTCGGGCACAGTGGCTTACACCTGTAATCCCAGCACTTTGGGAGGCCGAGGCCGGCAGATCATGAGGTGAGGAGACCAAGACCATCCTGGCCAACATGGTGAAACCCCATCTCTACTAAAAATACAAAAAAATTAGCTGGGCATGGTGGTGCACACCTGTAGTCCCAGCTACTCTGGATGCTGAGGCAGGAGAACTGCTTGAACCCAAGAGGTGGAGATCGCAGTGAGCCAAGATCCTGCAAGACTGTCTCAAAAAAAAAAAAAAAAAGAAAGAAAAAGACTACATTATTATTGTTATGTTGTGTTCTAGAAATTTTTAAATAGAGTAAATTTTAGGTACTTTGACCACAAAAGAGATAACTACATCAGTTGTCGTGTGTGTTAAATTGCTTAACTGCAGTAATTATTTATACATATATATACATATATAATAATGGACATATAAAATTTAAATAGTGGCACTGGAAGATATTATGTTTAAGTGAAGCAAACCAGGAACAGAAAGTTCCTGTATGTTTTCATGTATACGTGAAAGGTAAAAAAAATTGATCTCCTAGAAATAAAAAGTAGAACAGATACAGCCAGGCACGGTGGCTCACACCTGTAATCCCAGCACTTTGGGAGGCCAAGGTGAGTGAATTACTTGAGGTCAAGAGTTTGAGACCAGCCTGACCAGCATGGTGAAACCCCATCTCTGCTAAAAATAAAAAAAAAAGCTGGGTGTGATGGCAGGTGCCTGTAATCCCAGCTACTCAGGGACTGAGGCAAGAGAATCACTTTAACCTGGGAGGTGGAGGTTGCAATGAGCCAAGATTGCACCACTGCACTCCAGCTTGGGCAACAAGAGTGAAATTCCATCTCATAAAAAACCAAAACAGCAACAACAACAATAAAAACTAGGACATAGAATATCAGAGTGTGGAAGGGCAACAAGAAAGAAGGATTAGGGAGAGTTTTGTTAAAGCAGGGGTCCCAAACAGCCAGGCTGTGGGGTGCTGGTCAGTGGCCTGTTAGGAACCAGGCCGCACAGCAGGTGAGCTGCAGGCGAGTGAGCATTACCACCTGAGCTCCACCTCCTGTCAGATCAGTGGTGGCATTAGATTCTTATAGGAGCACAAAACCTATTGTGAACTTGGCATGCGAGGGACTAGGCTGCCTGCTCCTTGTGAGAATCTAATGTCTGATGATCTGAGGTGGAACAGTTTCATCCCAAAACCATCCCCCATCCCTGGCCATGGAAAAATTGTCTTCCACCATTCCCAGGTTCCAGAAAGGTTGGGGACCACTGTGTAAAGGATATAAAATTACAGCTAGGTAGGATGAATAAGTTCTTGTGTTCTATGGCACTGTAGCATGACTATTGTTAGCAATAGTATATTACATTGTTTCAAATAGCTAGAAGGAGGACCTAAGTATCCCCAAAACAAAGAAAGGATACCTGCTGGAGCTCATGGATATGCAAAGTATTCTGTGTTAGGGACTGAGCTGTGCTGCCTGAGAAAACCCCCACGGCACAGGCTGACCCCACCCCCCTCTGATTGTTCTGCAGCTGCATTCCTGAACCCCTACCTAGGCACCACATCAAGGCTGCCAGACGTGCTACAATTAAGCAAAGCCTAATTACAGCTATGGGGCAGCACGGGCAGCTCGAGGGAGGACAGGGAAAACATATGTTGGTTATCCATATTTGTAAATTCCTGTTTGACACATATCTGTAAAAAATCCTGGTTTCTTTTTTTTAAAGACTGCCTCCACAAAAGTCACTGGATAATGTGTTGTAGGTCTGTCGCAAGTTAACAAACTATCTTTGTGCCTGTTACCTGAAACCCCCTTATGCCCCTCTCACCCCTTAAAAACGCTTATCTTGT
Source organism: Sapajus apella (assembly GCF_009761245.1). Lineage (NCBI taxonomy): Eukaryota > Metazoa > Chordata > Mammalia > Primates > Cebidae > Sapajus > Sapajus apella. The sequence continues at coordinate 750,397 of NW_022437159.1, forward strand.
AAGCTCGGGGCTGCCTCCTCTGATTGTTACAGAGCGAGCGGCCTGGCAGGTTAATAAAACTTGCTTGCCTGACTTTAGGTCTATTCTCCTTTCTCTCAGCTACCCTTACACCTGATCTGATCACTACACATTGTATGTATCAAAATACCACTACCCCATGGATATGTACAATTACTGTTAGTCGATTTAAAAAATAAAAATTAAAAATAAACTGAAATTGATCTACACACACAAAATAAAACATAGAAGAAGCTGCCACAGAACCTCCACATCCCCACGCTGTCCTTGAATAAAACTCTAACCCTGAAAGTACCATCTATGTGACCCCATGCCTTTGGAGTTTCAGAAACCTGACTGACAGGCTGGTGAATGATGTACATTTCACAACACACACTTTCTCACTCTGTTGCCTAGGCTGGATTGCAGTGGCGTGATCTTGGCTCACTGCAACCTCTGCCACCTGGGTTCAAGCAATTCTCCTGCTTCAGCCTCCTGAGTAGCTGGGATTACAGGTGCCTACCACTGTGCCTGGCTAATTTTTGTATTTTAATTAGAGACCAGATTTCCCCATCTTATCCAGGCTGGTCTTGAACTTCTGACCTCATGATCCACCCTCCTCGGCCTCCCAAAGTGCTGGATTACAGGCATGAACCACTGCGCCTGACCACTTTACACTTTCATTCATTCATTCAACATACTTTGGCAGAGCCAAGACTATGTGTGTACTAGACTCTGTCTGCTATGGGCTGGGAAATCACAGCTGAGTAAGACAGAGTTTACTCTGGCCTCCAAGGCCTCAGGCAGCCACCACAAATGATGACACACAGAGGTAAGTGTGGCCAGGAAAATAATAAAAGGATGTTTAGAAGCTTTGAAGGAGAGGATGCCTACCCAAGGCAGATAGGGATGCTACAAAAGGAAGGAGAACAGGAGAGGTGAATTCCAGGCACAGAGAACACATGTATCGTGTGCAAACCACCGGGCAAGTCTTGCCCTAAGGGTTGTATGCACTTTATTCAATTTTATGCCCACAAAAATCCTGAGAGGTAGGGGTTATTATTCTCATTTTATAGCTGAGATTAAGCCCAAGGTCATATTCAGCACAAGAGCTGTTACCTCAATACCTCAATTTCAGCTTAGGGAAGACTGAAAAAGTTGCTAAGGCTGGCGTATAGGTGGATTGGGGTGGAAAGTGAGCCTGAAGAAGGCTGGGTTCCTATGGTGGAGGGACCTGAAAGCAACCTCATTTCTGCCCCCATCACTCTTCCTTCGTTCTACATATTTTTCTCCTAACACTTACCATTTTGCATGCAGTATATATTTACTTATTTATTGGATGTCACGTACCTCCCTCTACTGGAATGTAAGCTCCATGAGCGTATGGATTCTACTTGTTTTCTTCAGTTTTATGCCCTCAGTGCCCAGAACAGTGCCTGCCACCCAGCTAGTGCTCAACAAATATTTGCTAAATAAGAAAGTGGCTGTTTCAGACTGAGGACTAGGACTTTAGCTTGGAGACACATGTTTTTTAATAGAAGTTGAAGGGTTTTGTTTGTTTTTGTTGTTGTTTGAAACAGGATCTTGCTCTGTGACCCAGACTGGAATGCAGTAATGTGATCATGGCTCACTGCAGCCTTAAATCCTGGCCTTAAGTGATCCTCCTGCCTTGGCCTCCCAAGTAGCTAGGACTACAGGCATGTACCACCACACCCTAGGACTTCAAAAAAATTGTAGAGATGTGGCCAGGCGCAGTGGCTCACACCTATAATCCTAGCACTTTGGAAGGCCAGACGGGCAGATCACGAGGTTAAGAGATTGAGATCATCCTGGCCAACATGGTGTAACCTCGTCTCTACTAAAAATATAAAAATTAACAGGGTGTGGTGGCAGATGCCTGTAGTCCCAGCTACTCAGGAGGCTGAGGCAGGAGAATCACTTGAACCCAGGAGATGGAGGTTGCAGTGAGCTGAGATTGTGCCACTGCACCCTAGCCTGGCAATAGAGCAAAACTCCACCTCAAAAAAAAAAAAAAAAAAGGGAAAAAAAGAAAATTGGTTCTAAATCCCTAAGAGCTTTGGCTGCTACAAGGATGAGATGGAGGCCAGAGTTTCCTAACTTCTCTCCTGTGACTCCCCACCTCAGAAGTTCCCTGGGGAGGAGACCTCAGCCTGGGTGTGTGGGGATTTGATTATTCTCTCTCTCTCTTTCTTTTTTTTTTTTTTTTTTTTTTTGAGATGGAGTCTCGCTCTGTTGCCCAGGCTAGAGTACAGTAGCGCAGTCTTGGCTGGCTGCAACCTCCACCTCCTAGGTTCAAGCGATTCTCCTGCCTCAGCCTCCTAAGTAGCTGGGATTACAGGCACCTGCCATCATGCCTGGCTAGTTTTTGTGTGTGTGTTTTTTTTCAGTAGAGACAGGGTTTCACCACCTTGGCCAGGCTGGTCTCAAACTCCTGACCTTGTGATTCACCTGCCTCGGCCTACCAAAGTACTGGGATTACAGGCATGAGCCACTGCCCCGGCCGGGGACTTGATTATTCTAAGTGAAGTAACTCAGTAATGAAAAACCAAACATTGAATATTCTAACATATAAGTGGGAGCTAAGCTATGACAATGGAAAGGCATAAGAATGATACAATGCACTCTGGGGACTTGGGGCGAAGGGTGGGAGGTGGGTGAGGGATTAAAGACTGCGCATTGGGTACAGTGTATACTGCTCGGCTGATGGGTGCACCAAAATCTCAGAAATCACCACTGAAGAAATTATCCATGTAACCAAACACCATCTGTCCCCCTACAACCAGTAGAAATAAAAATAAAAGATTAAAAAATAAAACTATGAATTAAAAAAAGAAAAAGAAAGAAAGTTAGATCACCAGCTGTCTTAAAAAGAGTAAGACAAGTCCGGGCGTGGTGGCTCATGCCCGTAATCCCAGCACTTTGGGAGGCTGAGGCAGGCAGATCACAAGGTCAGGAGTTCGAGACCAGCCTACCAACATGGTGAAACCCCGTCTCTACTAAAGAAACAAAAAATTAGCTGGGTGTGGTGGTGTGTGCCTGTAATCACAACTACCCAGGAGACTGAGGCAGGAGAATTGCTTGAGCCCAGGAGGTGGAGGTTGTGGTGAGCCAAGATCGTGCCACTGCACTCCAGCCTGGGCAACAGGGCGAAACTTTGTCTCAAAAAAAAAATAGTAAGACCAGGTCTTGGAGGGCTGCATTCCAAGCAAGGGTGACGGCGGACGCCTCTTTTCTGTAATTCTCAGTTCCTGCCTGGCCGACTTCACTCATTAGGGCACTTACTTGGCTCTTGTAGACAGTTGAGTTTGAGATGTTTGGTGTAGAGAATGTTACCCCACAGTTACCAGGAAGCAAATGCCAAGAGGTCTCCAAAATATCTGATCACACCAATGGATTGCCTGTGGTATCTTGTGATCTTTCTGTTGCCTTTGAGAGAAGGTCATAGAATAGCTGGTGGCAGGGCCAGGTGAGCTCAGAGGGTAAGGAGGGTCCTGACATGGTCAAGGGAAATGCTTTTTGGCATGGAATCAAAGATCCCAGATGCCTCCCACCTAACTAACATGGCAGTATTCCAAAGACCCGTTGACCAGAAGCATCTTATAGCAGGTGTAAAGCCTGGGAGAATTCATTTTATTCCACCCCCAGGAAACAGACATGCCCCTCTCTGGCAATGTCACCAGGCCACACCTCTCATCCACAGAGCAGGGGCCTGTTTTCCCTGGGCCACTTGACATTGGAGATACAAAAGCCACAAGAGAAAGCTCACAACAGTGGGCTGAGCCCTGGAGGGGAGTCCGCAGGCAGCAGGTTGCAAGTTCTTTCTCTCTAGGCCCCAGAGTCCTTCCAGGTAATGCAGACTCTCTCAAGGCTCTTCTTTATCTTGTGATCTTTGGTCAGAAGGGATCTTTCACAGGTAACAGGTGAGTAGAGGTAGGATCCCCAGAGCCCTGGGCTTCCCCCAGCTCCGTTTCACGGCCCCAGAAGAGACTCCACGGGTACACTTTGAATCACCTGGACTAGATGATTCTTACAGCTTCCCGTCCTAGTTGAATATTCCAGGGCCCCTTGAGAAACAGGAAAAGGTCTTGTTAAGCCAAAATCCCAAATAGATCTCAACTACCCAGGAAGTTTACATGGCCCTAATTAGACCCTGCAAGGGACGGGCGGCACAACAGTGTGGACCGGCGGTGGGCGTGAGGCTCTCCCCTGCTGCCTGCTCCTCACTGCATTTCCTCCTTGCTCACTCCCCATGCAGGCAGCTCCAGGGCTTGGCTCAATGTCTGTCTCCCCCGAGGAGAACGCAGGCTCTTGAGGGTAGGGCATGTTCTGTTGCCACAGGCTGTGTCCCCACCACCTGTCCTGTGGCAGCATCGGCACAGCGCACAGCAGGTGCTAAATAAACATTCATGAACTTTGGAAACTCTTCACCATGCAGGATGAGAATCGACCATCCTCTCCCGGAGACACGCACTTTCCTGTCACGGGGCCATGCGGTGATGTACAGAAGGCTGGCTTCTGCAGGAGCAAGGAATCAACTGAAACGCCCATAACAGCTGACTGGATAAAGAAAATGCAGTTCACAGGCTCCATGGAATACTATGCAGCCATGAAAAAGAAGGAGATCACATCTTTTACAGAAATATGGACAGACCTGGAGACCAGTATCCTAAGTGAACTAACTCAGGAACAGAAAACCAAATACTGCACATTCTCACTTATAAATGGGAGCTAAATGTCTTTTTGTTTCTTTCTTTTTTTTTTTTTTTCTTTTTTAAAGATGGGGTTTCACCATGATGGCCAGGCTGTCTTGAACTCCTGACCTGAGGTGATTGACCCACCTCAGCCTCCCAAAGTGATAGGATTACAGGCGTGAGCCACCGCGCCTGGTAATGGGAGCTAAATGATGAGAACACACGGACACAAAGAAGGGAACAACAGACACTGGGGCCTTCCTCAGGGTGGAGGGTAGGGGGAGGGAGAAAAGCAGAAGAAATTACTATTGGGTACTAGGCTCAGTACCTGGGTGATGAAATAATCCATATAACAAACCCCCGTGACACGAGTTTACCCATATGATAAACTTGTACATGTACCCCTGAATCTAAAAGTTAAAAAAGATTTTGCAATGATAAGAAAAAGCTTACTTTTTCATTCCCCTCCAGCTGTTAACTAACGGGGAGGCCCTCCTTCACTCGGGGAAGCACAGAGGAAAATTAAGTGCTTCCTGGCGACAAGGCAGTTTGTGTGAAAGCATGGCAGGCTGTGCGGGAAGTGTGTATTGGACAATATGACACACCGGCTTCTCATTGCTGCTGCCTTTCTCATCAGTAATACATGTTTTCGGAAAGCCTTGTCTTCATGTACACAATGGACCATAATTACTGCAAAGGTCCACTGAGACCTATTTCTAAAAGTGCATTTGTTTTTGTCGGGTTTGTCAAAGATCAGTTGGTTGTAGGTGTGTAGCATTACTTCCGAGGCCTCTGTTTTGTTCCATTGGTCTATATCTCTGTTTCGGTACCAGTAAACTGGACCCCTTCCTTACACCTTATACAAAAATTAAGTCCAGATGGATTAAAGATTTAAACATAAGACCTAACACCATAAAAATCCTAGAAGGAAACCTAGCAATACCATTCAGGACATAGGCATAGGCAAGGACTTCATGACTAAAACACCAAAAGCAATGCCAACAAAAGCCAAAACAGACAAATGGGATCTAATTAAACTTAAGAGCTTCTGCACAGCAGAAGAAACAATCATTAGTGTGAATTGGCACCAACAGAATGGGAAAAAATTTTTGCAAGCTACCCATCTGACAAAGCACTAATATCCAGAATCTACAAAGAACTAAAACAAATTTGCAAGAAAAAAAGAAAACAACTCCATCAAAAAGTGGGTGAAGGATATGAACAGGCACTTTTCAAGAGAAGACATTTATGAAGCCAACAAACATGAAAAAATGCTCATCCTCACTGGTCATTAGAGAAATGCAAATCAAAACCACATTGAGATACCATCTCCTGCCAATTAGAATGGCGATCATTAAAAAATCTGGAGACCACAGATGCTGGAGAAGATGTGGAGAAACAGGAACAATTTTACACTGTTGATGGGAGTGAAAATTAGTGCCACCATTGTGGAAGACACTGTAGCAATTCCACAAGGATCTAGAAATAGAAATTCCATTTGACGCAGCAATCCCATTACTGGGTATGTATCCAAAGGATTATAAATCATTCGATTATAAAGATACATGCACACGTATGTTCACTGTGGCACTGTTTACAATAGCAAAGGCTTGGAATCAGCCCAAATGCCCATCAAGGACAGACTGGATAAAGAAAATGTAGTACATACACACAATGGAATACTATGCAGCCATAAAAAAGGGTGAGTTCATGTCCTTTGCAGGAACATGGATGAAGCTGGAAACCATCATTCTCAGCAGACTAACACAGGAACAGAAAACCAAACACCGCATGTTCTCACTCATAAGTTGGTGTGGAACCATGAGAACATATGGTCACAGGGAGGGGAACATCACACACTGGAGTCTGTTGGGGGCTGGGAGGCTAGAGTAGGGATGGCAGGAGGTGGGGAGCTTCAGGAGGTATAACATTAGGAGAAATACCTAACGTAGGTGACAGGGGGATGGAGGCAGCAAAGCACCATGACATGTGTGTACCTATGTAACAATCCTGCAATGTCTGCACATGTGCCCCAGAACTTAAAGTATAATAATAATAAATAAAAAGTGCATTTGTAAGAAGCTGATCAAGTCCACATAGGCACCGTTGCACACTAATCAGCCTCTGGCCGGCGGTGCTCTCAGGCTGGGGCCGCCTCATGTGAGCAAAGTCCCCAGGAGCTTGGGTGGGCACAGGCATGAATCAACCCCCCACTCCAAATGTGTCATTACAAGGTCAGAGGACTGATCCTCTGTAGCAAAGGGGGTGCTGGGGTCCCAGGCTCTCTCCCTCCAGCCCCGAGAAGGCTGGGGGTTCCCTGGGGAGAGCTGGAAGTCTATGGTTGAGCCAGGACACAGAAGACAGGTGTGGGCTCTGGCAGGCTAGTCTCATGTTTGGCCACCAGCCCCACACACCACACAGGTGCATGCTGTCACCCGTGGGTGCGTGCCGTCACCTGTGCAGATGGGAAGCCCAGATTATTTGGGTCTGGGGTCTCCTGACTTTCTGTGACACCTAAGCACTGTACACTGGCCGCTTGGGCCTCATGGCCTCAGCTCCTCCAGCTGACCTGACAGGAGAGAGGCTGGTGACAGGGCAGATGGGCACTGAGGGGGTCACAGAGCGCAGCCAGGCAGTCAGCCTGTAAAGCATCAGCCAGGGTCTGGCCGGAGTGGCCCCTGGGAGGTTGGGGAGGGGGCTATTCAGGCCCACCCCTTCCCCCTTCATTCTCCTGGGAGACAGTCACAGGAGCTTGTTTGCAGTCCAAAGTCCCCCACAGCCCCTCCCTCCCTATGGAGCCCTTTCCTGGGCATAGGCCTGAGTGTGCAGCCTGGGTAGCTGTTAGCACCAGAGACGGGGCCTGTCTGCTCCCAAGGGAGTCCCCAGTGGTCAATTCCAGTTCCATAAATCCTGGTGGGGGTGGGTGGCAGGCAGCAGGGGGTCTGATGGTTTAGGGCAGCTCTCTAGGGCTGGCTGCACACACCACCTACCCCTCAGCAGGCCGGCTCTGGACATAGCAGTTGGCCAAGTCCCAGCCAGCCTGTCTTGGCAGCTGCTCCTCCTGCCTGCCAGGGTGACTTCACTTTTTCAGATCTGCTGAGTGATGTGCGGATCACTGATTCAGTCCTGAGCTCAGTCAGAACACAGCAGGAAGAGGAGGGGCCGGCCCCGCTGCACCCCAGGCCCAGGTTCCTGGGCCCTCCCACCCCAAGGACATTCTTTCTTTAAGGTCAACAGGCAGCAGTGGCTGGCAAGTTTCAGCTCCCTGCTGCTGCTCCCTGGGAGGTTTCCAGATGAGACAATGCCACTGAGACAAATGTAACTTTCATTAAGACTGGGATGATCAATTTCTGTGTTTATTCAAAGAAGGAGTAAACTTCTTCTATAGGAGAATGTGGCCATGTTCAGCCTCATGGGGGGAGTGTGGGGGGGTGCCCTTCCCCCCTCTACCGAGGAGAACACAGTCTTAAAGAAAGTTACATTTGTC
>NW_022437160.1:0-3887 GCF_009761245.1 Sapajus apella
AAAAAAAAAATTACCCAGGCATGGTGGTGGCATGTGCCTGCAGTCCCAGCTACTCAGAGGCTGAGGTAGGAGAATCACTTGAGCCCGGGAGGTGGAGGTTGCAGTGAGCCGAGATGGCACCACAGCACTCCAGCCTGGGCAACACAGTAAGAATCTGCTTAAAAAAAAAAAAGTTCCTTGCCATACCTAATCCCTCAGTTTTGTAATTCTCTTTGTCCAGGTCTCTCAATCTGCACTGGCTTTTTTGCACCACGTAACTCTCACTCATTCAATAGGTAATTCTTTCTTTGGTTCCCCACGTTTGTGTTTTTGTAAATAGGTAATCCTTAAGCACTGACTATGTGCCTGGAAATGCTATAGTTGATGGGGATTTGGCAGTAAACGAGACAAAAAAAGTGCCAGGCGCGGTGGCTCACACCTGTAATCCCAGCACTTTGGGAGGCCAAGGCAGGCGGATCACTTGCGAACAGGAGTTCGAGACCAGCCTGGCCAACGCAGCAAAACCTCGTTTCTACTAAATATACAGAAAGAAGTTAGCTAGGCATGGTCCAGCTAGTCTAAGGCAAGAGAATCGCTAAGAACCAGAGGCGACAAAGGTTGCAGTAAGCCGAGATCACACCACGGCACTCCACCCTCAGTGAGACTGTCTCAAAAAACACAAACAAAAAGACAAAAAAGGTGTCTACCCTCATGGAGTTCATATGCTAATGGAATAAGGAGATCGTATGATCACATCAGATGATGACAGACATAGAAAGGGATGACTTTATAAGAGGTTAGGAGAGACCTCATAAGATGCTGACATTTAATGAAGAGCAGAAGATTGTCACAGCCATGGGGAAACACACCTGGCAACACCAGACAGAAGGTGCTGTAAGTTACCATGGACGCAATAGGGGACACCCCACGACCCTGTAGGGCTGGTCCCTACACACTACAGTGGGACCAATGACTGCTGTGGGGTCGGGTAAGTGAACGAAGGCCAAATAACAGCGGGGCCTCCCAAAGGGCAGCCAGAGGGAACCCACCCCAGTGCACTGCGTGAGTTCCCAAGAGTACTCGCTTACCCTAGGCGGTGGGGGTGGGGCGGGGCACGAATGTGACTGAGGGTAAGAGTGCAGCAAAGCAATGGTACATAAGCAATGAAGAGAGCATGACTGAAAGAGGGCAGCACAGAACCAGTGCCAGTCAGCACCCCACCAGCCAGGGTACGCGTGCAGAGCCCTGCCAGCGGCTCCACCCTTAGGAAATCGTTGGTTAAGGGCTCATCTTAGCAGCAGCCCAGAGCAGGGACTCAAAGGAGCTGGGAAACTTTATTAGGCTTTGCGATGGTGGAAGTCCCATCTCGGAACTCTCATTCTTTATAAGCATGCTTGCCTCAACAAGCCTCCATTTCTTCATCTTGAAAATGGGAGAAACAACCCCTGTTGTGCTTGGAAGCCATGAGAAGTCAGTAACAGGAAGGACGAGTGCTCAGCAAGGAGCACGGTGCCCTTGACGGGAGCTGGTCATTGGGACGACGCACAGCAAGCTTCTACAGTTAGAAGTGGAGGCTCTCAAGGGCACAGAAACCCACTGAACTTGACCCATTCTTTCTCTTCTATTACGGAGAAGTTCAAGCACTTAACAGAAGTGGAGAGCAGTACAACAAACTCCCACGAGCCGCTTCCATCATCAACGTGCGGCCAAACTTGTTTCATCTCCACCCTCCCCCAGCCCACTGGACCTGTGTTTTTTGAGATGGAGTTTCACCCTTGTTGCACAGGGTGGAGTGCAATGGCACGACCTCAGCTCGCTACAACCTCCGCCTCCCAGGTTCGAGAGATTCTCCTGCCTCAGCCTCCTGAGTAACTGGGATTACAGGTGCGCACCACCACACCCAGCTAATTTTTCATTTTTATATAGACAGAGTTTCGCCAGGCTGGCCAGGCTGATCTCAAACTCCTGACCTCATGATCCACCCGCCTCAGTCTCCCAAAGTACGGGATTATAGGCGTGAGCCACCATGCCCAGCAAAATATAGTCTAATCACGTGGGCTCACCATCACATCTGTGGTCCCCTGCTGACTGAAAATCACTATGCTGCGTGAGTTTTCACTCTCACAATAAAGAGCCACTGGAGGTTGACAGCTGACCTTCTTATCAGTTTGGTTAACGGCGACAACACACCTGTCTTGTACTCCCAATTCCTCTGATACATGGAGGGGATCAACATCCTCAGCCCAAGGGTCAGGGAGCTAAGGGTAGAGCCGGGACGGACCCACTAGCCCACAACTCACTGCCTTAGCCTGAGACCCAGCTGGGTTGTGGGAGCCCCTTATAACTGTCCTCCCCTGCAGGAAGGGCCCAAGGTACCAGGGGTCTCCCTTCCCGCCAACTTTTACCCTATGTTCTGCTGCTGAAAAGCCCAAACCAAAAACAGGGCTTGCCAAGTGGCAGGGGCTAAATAAAAGAACTAACAACCCTGCTCCCCCCAAAATAGGCCTTTGGGAGACAGCAGGATCCTGGGTATGACCTGGAAAGAACACGGGGGAGGAGAGAGGAGAACAGTGGATGAGAGACGTACACATTTTGAGCTCTGTCTCCACTTCCTGCTGCCGCCGCTCAATCTTCTCCCGTCTCTGTCATGAGAAAGGGGAGGTGAGTAAGTAAATGCAGATGGAAGTGCCCTAGTGTCAAGGACCATGTGGAGAAAGTGGCGAACGGAGGGTCAGGAAGCAAAAATGACATACTTTCCTCTCCATGCGTTCCTCTCGGGTCTCTGCACGAGTTGGAGGAGGGGCATCTCGAGGGTCCTAGGAACAAGAAGAGAGGTGACAGGGTGGGAGGGACTAGGGGAAATGGCAAGGGACGCTCACCAAGGAAATAAGCATGTCAACCCTCCCACAGCCCCCTACAAAAATAAACACACATGTACACTTCCCCAGTCACAGTGGAGGGAGGGGAGGGGCACAGATCAAAGCACGGTCTGCAGCCACACACAGTGGCTTCCACTTGTAATCCCAGCACTTTGGGGGGATGACACAGGAAGAATGCTTGAGCCCAGGGGTTTCAGACCAGCCTGGGACACACAGTGAAACACCATCTCTACTAAAAATTTACAAACGAGCCAGGTGTGGTGGCACACGTCTATAGTCCCAGCTACTAGGGAGGCTAAGGAGGAGGATCTCTTGGGCACTGGAGAGCGAGGCGGCCATGAACCATGACGGTGACACTGCACTCCAGCCTGGATGACAGAATAAGACCCTATCTCAAAAACTAAGCACAGTCCATGGACAAGGACTATCCAGACTTGCTGGACTGTGAGAAGTACAGAAACCGGGAGTAAGTGCTCAGAAACTTCCACAGCAATTTCACAGTTTTACGCCCACTGACTCTAACACAAATTTGGTCTTTTATTCTGCAGGTCTTCTATTTTTTGATGTAAAGTCTCGCTCTGTGACCCAGGCTGGAGTGCAATGGGCGACCTTGGCAACCTCCGCCTCCCAGGTTCAAGCGATTCTATGTCCTGCTTTCCCCTCTTGTGCTGTCACTACAAGGAACCCACTAGCAATCGTGTTTCTAAAAGGAACCCAGGAACTGACTAGAATCGTTCAAGTGATTCTCCTGCCTCAGCCTCCTGAGTACGTGGGATTACAGGTAAATGACACTAAGCTGGCTAATTTTTGTATTTTCAGTAGAGAGGGGGTTTCGCCATATTGGCCAGGTTGGTCTAGAACTCCTGACTGTAGGTCTTTCTTTAAAAAGTAATTCTGGCCGGGCGTGGTGGCTCACACCTGTAATCCAAGCACTTTGGAGGCCAAGGCAGGCGGATCACCTGAGGTTGGGAGTTCAAGACCAGCCTGACCAACATGGTGAAACCCTGTCTTTTTTGAAGTTTTTTTTTT
>NW_022437160.1:3987-17227 GCF_009761245.1 Sapajus apella
TTTTTTTTTTTTTTTTTGAGACGGAGTTTTCGCTCTTGTTACCCAGGCTGGAGTGCAATGGCGCGATCTCGGCTCACCGCAACCTCCGTCTCCTGGGTTCAGACAATTCTCCTGCCTCAGCCTCCTGGGTAGCTGGGATTACAGGCACGCGCCACCATGCCCAGCCAATTTTTTTTGTATTTTTAGTAGAGACGGGGTTTCACCATATTGACCAGGATGGTCTCGATCTCTTGACCTCGTGATCCACCCGCCTCGGCCTCCCAAAGTGCTGGGATTACAGGCTTGAGCCACCGCGCCCGGCCAAAACCCCGTCTTAAAAAAAAGAAAAAAAAAAAGGTAATTCTATCCTATTTATCAAAAGCATCAATGTGCAACAGATTGGAAACTGTCCTTCACCAATGACAGTTTGAAAAGCACTAGCACAGGTGACACCTAGCTTAAGAATACAGTGCTGAAGGTCCCTGTCTTCCATATGCAGGAAACATACTGCTTCTTACAACTCCAAGCATCACTCACATTGAACAAAGTGCCAGAGGATGTGATGGGAGCGGAGTGACGGGAGGGCCCTGTTTATGAGAGCCAGTTAAGAGAACCAGGCCTGAAGCAACAGGAGCTGACAGGACAGGGCTCCGAAGCCCACAACTGCACACCCTCTGAGGGCCAGGGTAGCACTTAAAGGTGTCACCAACCATGCATTAAATAGTAACAGGCTGCTGGATGTGGTGGCTCACGCCTGCAATCCCAGCAGTTTGGGAGGTCAAGGCTGGTGGATCACTGGAGGTCAGGGGTTCGAAACCAGCCTGGCCAACATGGCGAACCCCTATCTCTACTAACAATACAAAATTAGCCAGGCATGGTGGCACATGCCTGTAATCCCAGCTACTCGGGAGGCTGAGGCAGAACTGCTTGAACTGAAGGCTGCAGTGAGCTGAAATCACGCCACTGCACTCCAGCCTGGGCAACAAAAGCAAAACTCTGTCTCATAAATAGTAACTGGCACATTATTATCAAAGGGCATCTACCACCTGCCTATGCCCATTAAATTAATTGGCTAGTAACATTTCTCAAGTGCTGGTTCACCGAGGGTGGCAAATCCCACTGAAGATCCACCTTTCTATTATCTGCGAACTTCTTTTTTTTTTTTTTTTTTTTTTTTTTTTTTTGAGATGGAGTCTCACTCCGTCGCCCAGGCTGGAGTGCAGTGGCATGATCTCGGCTCACTGCAACCTCCACCTTCCAGGTCCAAGCGATTCTCTTGCCTCGGCCTCCCAAGTAGCTGGGACTGCAGGCCACCATGCCCGGGGAAGTTTTGGTATTTTTAGTAGAAACAGAGTTTCACTATATTGCCCAGGCTGGTCTCCAACTCCTGACTTCGTGATCTGCCTGCCTCAGCCTCCCAAAGTACTGAGATTACAAGTGTGAACCACCACACCCTTCCTATCTACAAAGTTCTGCTCTGCAACTCCCTCCGCCTCCAGCTGCCCATTTCTACCCAATTCGAAAATGTTCTTCTTGTAACTTCTGGCTGTGTGCCAGCTTTTCTCAGGTGTGCTCAGACACACCTACAAGATGACCATTGTCATCCCAATTTCACAAATAAAAACAGAGAGGTCCAGGAGCCTAAGTCATTCATTCCTATTTACCCTGAAGGGGCAGAGCTAAGATCCCGGTCTGTGGTTTTAAGCCCTCCAACACTCGGTGCTAGCCCTTTATGAACACCATCTTCTTAACAATACAAGTAGTGAACAGAGTAACAAAGGCCGACATAGGCTGACTGCTTGATGCCAAGCCCCCTGACATATGCTTTGCCATTTAATTCTCCACCAACAGTATGAGGGGTGCTACCATTATCTCCTTGCTAAAGATAAAGAAACCAATGCATTAAGATACACATTTGCCCAAACTCACAGAGCTGATAAATGGTACAAGCCAAGTGTGAATCCTCAACTACTACTCAACTGAACTTCCACAAAAATTCTACGAAAGGTATACTATCAACCCCACTTTTTATTTTTTTGAGATGGGAGTCTCACTCTGTTGCGCAGGCTGGAGTGCAGTGGGACAATCTCGACTCACTGCAATGTCTGCCTCCCAGGTTCAAGTGATTCTTCTGCCTCAGCCTCCCAAGTTGTTGGGACTACAGGCAAGCACCATCACGCCTGGTCAAGTTTTATATTTTTAGTTGAGATGGGGTTTCACCATACTGACCAGGCTAGTCTCGAACTTCTGACCTCAGGTGATCCACCTGCCTCAGCCTTTCAAAGTGCTGGGATTACAGGTGTGATCCACTGAGCCCAGCCTCACTTTGTTTTTGTTTTGAGACAGTATTGTTCTATTGCTCAGGTTGGAGTGCAATGGCTCTATCTGGGCTCACTGCAACCTCTGCCCTCCAGGTTCAAGTGATTCTCCTGCCTCAGCCTCCCGAGTAGCTGGGATTACAGGTGCCCACTACCATGCCCAGCTAATTTTTTGTATTTTTAGTAGAGACAGGATTTCACCATGTTGGCCAGGTTGGTCTTGATCTCCTGACCTCAGGTAATCCACCTGCCTCAGCCTCCCAAAGTACTGGAATTACAGGGATAAGCTACCGCACCCGGCCACAACTCCACTTTTAAAAAAAAAAAAATTTTTTTTTTTTTTTGAGAGATGAAGTCCTGTTCTGTCACCGAGGCCAGAGTATAGTGGCTCAATCACAAAGCAATCCAGCCTCCAACTCCTGGGCTCAAGCAATCCTCCCACCTTAGCCTCCTGAGTAGCCAGAACTACAGGTGCACTCAACCACACCTGGCTGCAACTCCATTTAAAACAGGGAAATTGAGGATCACAAAGATGAAGCCAGTCGCTTAAATCACACAGGTAGCAAATCCAGTCAGAGGCTGGACTCCCAAATCCAATCCCTTGCTCCCCAGAACCCAAACCATTCCCGGCCTGCTCAGTGAACTCACCTCAAACTCTCGAATGTACGGCGCAATGCCACAGTAAGGTTGATTGTGGTGTTTTTCATGTGGCAGTTTCTCCAGGGGTGGCAGGTATGGGATAGGGTCACGGGGGGCAAAAAGGGCCAGAAGGTTGGGCGGCAGGAACTGGGTCATCTTGCCAAGTCTGAGAGCAGAAGCAGGACAGCCTTAGGTTAGATCGGGTCTGCACAGAGAAAGCCCCTATTTGTCCACTGCACAGAGAGCCCCTATTTGACTCTCAAAAAAAAAAAAAAAAAAAAAAAAAAGAGAGAGAGAGAGAGAAAACAGGAGAAAAGTCACAGAATTCGAAGAGGCTCTGTAAGGGCAGAGAACCGTCCTACGCTAGAAGAGAAAAGGGCATCTCTTGGTGAGGGTGGAGGTGAACGGCCAGTAAAGGAACCAAAAAACAAAGGCTGGAAAAGGGTTCCTGAGCAGTGAGGTCTCAGAGTCCTGAGCCACGAGCTGTGGGGCGGAGAGGTTCCCCGGGGATTTCTGGGGGGGATCAAGGACCCGAGGAAGGAGGCCCAGAGCATTTGTGGCTGCCCGTCTCGTACCTTGGAGGACAAATTATGAGATGCGCTTTGCAGGGGCCTGGGGGTCGGAAGTCTCCGAGCAAAGAAGAGAAACATAAGCAGCGAAGCCCCAAAGCCAAGCTCCTGGGGGTAACAGACCTGGGCCCCCCTAAGACGAAAGGAATTATGGGTAAGGGTCCAGGACAACATGGAAAGACGAAAAAGAAAAAAGGCCACACACCGCAAGGGCCTGTGGGTAGGGGACCGAGGGCGCTGTGGGAGGCGGGCGTGGGTGCCCAGAGGACTCGGGTTTCGGGAAAGGGATGCAGAAGGGACCTGCAGCAGGGGACACGGCAAGGGGGCCTGGCTGCAAGGGAAAAGGACTGGGGCCCATCGCAGGGGCTTGTGGGTAGCGGCCCCGCACCCCGTCGGACCACTCGGTCACACTCACTCGCCGCGCGGCGCCCTCCTCGGTCTGGCGTCGGTCCAGAGGCTCGGGGCGGCTGCGGCGGCCCCTCAGCAACAAGAACTCCTGCTTTGGCTTCCACTCCGAGGGCGTCCGCGTCTGCCTGACTGCCTCGCCCGCACAGCGAGCGCACAAGGCCGCTGCTCAAGAACCCGCGCGGCCTCGGCCACCGACTGGAGCAGGGGGTGGATCTCGGCCTCAAATCCCTCCGCCGTCAGCACTGCGCACGCGCCGCGAGAGGCCAAGAACTACCCACACACTAGGACCAGGCGCCGTCGCGGGCACAGCGCACGCGCGAGGTCACTACCCCGCCTTCGGGCACCTTGAGTACCTCAGTCTCCGGGAGCTGGCGTCTGCGCTGCGCGCGCGCGCTCAGCCCCAAGCCGCCCCTCCACCTCCCGCTTTCCGCTCCAAACCGCCTATGTCCGCGAGACTCTCTCTGATGCTCCGCCCCTTTCCCGATCAGGCTTCCCGGACTTTTTCGCGCATGCGTGTTGCGTAGAGCAATGTAACGTACCTCTCCGCCGCCTGGCAAAGAGTCCCTAAGTGAATAGCCTGATTGCGTTGATGTCTAATCTATTCAATCAACAACTGCTCATCGAGCATCTATGTGCTAAGCACTGTCTGGGCTTTGGGGGCTACGGCACGTGACTAAAGCAAAGTCTTCTGCTTGGGCTTACATTGTACTGAGGAGAGACAATAAAAGCGTTTAACTGAATAAAGATAATTCGAGGGCCCGGCTCGGTGGCTCACCCCTGTAATCCCATCACTTTGGGAGGCCGAGGCAGGCGTATCACCTGAGATCAATAGTTCGAGACCAGCCTGGCCGACATGGTGAAACCCTGTCTCTACAAAAAAATACAAAAATTAGCCGGGAATTGCCGGGCGCGGTGGCTCAAGCCTGTAATCCCAGCACTTTGGGAGGCCGAGGCGGGTGGATCACGAGGTCAAGAGATCGAGACCATCCTGGTCAACATGGTGAAACCCCGTCTCCACTAAAAATACAAAAAATTAGCTGGGCATGGTGGCACGTGCCTGTAATCCCAGCTACTCAGGAGGCTGAGGCAGGAGAATTGCCTGAACCCAGGAGGCGGAGGTTGCGGTGAGCCGAGATCGCGCCATTGCACTCCAGCCTGGGTAACAAGAGCGAAACTCCGTCTCAAAAAAAAAAAAAAAAAATTAGCCGGGAATGGTGGTGTGAGCCTGTAACCTCAGCTTGGATGCTGAGGCAGAAGAATCGCTTGCACCCAGGAGCCGGAGGTTGCAGTGAGCAGAGATCACCACCATTGCACTCCAGCCTGGGTGACAGGAGCGACACTCTATCTTAAAATAATAATAATAATTTGAGATGGTGACTAGCATAATAAAGAAGGACGGAGCAGAGTAAAGGGATGGGAAGTGAGAGTGAGGCTATTTTATAAAGGGGGATAATGGAAGGCTCCTCTGAAGTATCATTTGAACAAAGGCCAGATGGAAGCAAGATCTGGGAGGCGGGGAGGGTTAACAGCAGGTGCAAAGGTCCTGAACTGGGACCAGATGGCAGGAATCTCAGGTTGTTGGCCGTGAGATCAGAGAGCTGGCATTTATTTTATTTAAGACCCTGTTGTTAAGTATTACATTTTAAGTTTTGTGGATGGATTCAATAGCCTGTTTAATAACTACAGAAATTATTGCAAATTTCAAATGACTAATTTTCAAGAAAAAGGCCAGCTACTCAGGAGGCTGAGGCAGGAGAATCACTTGAACCTAGGAGGCAGAGATTGCAGTGAGCTGAGATCGTGCCATTGCACTCCAGCCTGGGCGACAAATCGAGACTCAGTCTCAAAAAAGAAAAAGAAAAATGCCAAGTGCATTGGCTCGTGCCTGTAATCCTAACACTTTGGGAGGCCAAGGTGGGCAGATCATGAGGTCAGGAATTCAAGACCAGACTGGCCAACATGGTGAAACCCTGTCTCTACTAAAAAATACAAAAATTAGCTGGGCATGGTGGCTCGTACCTGTAATCCCAGCTACTTGGGAGGCTGAGGTAGGAGAATTGCTTGAACCAGGACCCAGGAGACGGAGGTTGCAGTGAGTTATGATCACACCACTGAACTCCAGCTTGGGCTACAGAGCAAGACTCTATCTCAAAAAAAAAAAAAAGCCCTTCCTTCTCTTCCACATTGCCAGTTTGTGACTTTTCCAAACTTTTCTGCTGTGCTGCTTCCTATTTATGTATGTATTTATTTTCCAGAGACAGGGTTTCACTGTGTCACCCAGCATTTCACTTCGTCACCTAGGCGGTGTACAGTGGCTATTCACTGCCATGCCCCCACTCCTGATCAACATGGGAGCTTTGACCTACTCCACTTCCAGCCTTAGGCTAGTTCACCCCTTGCCAGGCAACCTGGTAGTCTCCCGCTCCTGGGAGGTTACCATATTGAAGCCAAACTTAGTATGGACACCCAGTTGTTGGGGGGAACGGCAATGGAGGGAGGGCTCACAGAGTGCCTCCATAAAATGGCTGCAAGTGCTGGGAACAGTAAACCGCAGCAAACTGCCAGGCCTCTGGGGAGGCAAACTTCCCCAAGCCTTCTTGTTCCAGGGGCAGAGTGACCTTGACTCTGTAACAGTACATAACGTGCTCAAGGACTTTAAACACCTTTTGTAGCATTACAAAGTAGCCAGACTTGTAGGCCCACCAGCTACATTGTCTATTGCTAAGCATACTCTTTTAGCTTTTGAGAAACTCACATGAACCGCCACTGTTAACAATTTTATGTTTGATGCACAGCCTTCTTTCACCGATTCACCCTGCCACCTGCACTACAGATAATAGTCATTATGTTCAGTAAATATTGTGGAAACCAGAGATCGGGGCCTTCACTGCCTCCAGTAAAGAAGTGATGATCCCCTGCTCCTGCTTTCTCTCCTAATCTGTCTTTTTCTAATTCCTTTGTTGCCACTGAACTCGGGGTACCCACGGGTGGGGTGTGGGGCTGGCTCCCTACACCAGTCAGCATAACACACTACAGCCCAGAACTCCTGTGCTCAAACAATCCTCCCTCCTCAGCCTCCAAGTAGGTAGGACTACAGGCACATGCCACATGCCACAGAGCCTGACTGCTTCCACCCCCCCCCTTTTTTTTTTTTTTTTTGAGACAGTCTTGCTTTGTCACCCAGGCTGGAGTGCACTGGTGTGATCTCGACACATTGTAACCTCCACCTCCTGGGTTCAATCAATTCTTCTGCCTCAGCCTCCCGTGTAGCTGGGACTATAGGCACATGCCACTACTCCGGGCTAATTTTTATATTTTTAGTACAGACAGGGTTTCAGCGTGTTGGCCAGGATGGTCTCAAACTCCTGACTTCATGATCCGCCCACATCAGCCTTCCAAAGTGCCGAGATTACAGGCATGAGCCACTGTGCCGGCCCTTTTTTTAAATCTTTTTTGAGACAAAGTCTCACTATGTCACCCAGGCTGGAGCACAGTGTCACGATCTCAGCTCACTGCAACCTCCATCTACTGGGTTCAAGCGATTTTCCTGCCTCAGCCTCCCAAGTAGCTGGGATGACAGGCACCCGCCACCATTCCTGGCTAATTTTTGCATTTTTAGTAGAGACAGAGTTTCACCATGTTGGCCAGGCTGATCTTGAACTCCTGACCTCAAGTGATCCACCTGCCTCGGTCTCCCAAAGTGCTGGGATGACAGGTGTGAGCCACCACATCCAGCTGAGCCACCATGCCTGGCACCCTTTTAATCATAAATTCCAACTTGAAGTCATGTCTTTACTCCTGTATCTGCTCATAGGCTGTTAGAAGCTGCCACATCACTACTTGAACACTTTGAAGCTTAGAGACCCTAGGTCATCATTCTTAGTTCAACCTTCCACAAATCCCTAGAGTGTGGATACAATGTCGCCGGGCTGTTTGCTAGATTGTAGCACCGGTGACCTGTACTCCAGTTCCCAGCAAGTCCTCATTTCCACCAGGGGCTTCATCAGCCTGGATTTCACTCTGCACATTGCCATCAGCATTTTGATCACAACCATTTCACCAATCTAAGAAGTTCCAAAATTTCCCTCATGTTCTTTTTTTTTTTTTTTTTTTGAGACGGAGTTTCACTCATGTTACCCAGGCTGGTGTGCAATGGCGCGATCTCGGCTCACCGCAACCTCCGCCTCCTGGGTTCAGGCAATTCTCCTGCCTCAGCCTCCTGAGTAGCTGGGATTACAGGCACGCGCCACCATGCCCAGCTAATTTTTTGTAGTTTTAGTAGAGACGGGGTTTCACCGTGTTGACCAGGATGGTCTCGATCTCTTGACCTCGTGATCCACCCGCCTCGGCCTCCCAAAGTGCTGGGATTACAGGCTTGAGCCACCGCGCCCGGCGATTATTGCTAATTGAAAACTTTTCCCGATACCCCACCATGATGGCTTGCAATATAGTCGGCATTGGCAATTTTTGACAGTCTCTACGAAGACTGAATATAACAAAAGAAGAAAGGAAGGAATGACTGAAACAGGGCAATTTATAAGGAAAAGACATGGGCCGGGTGCAGTGGCTGATGCCTGTAATCCCAGCACTTTGGAAGGCAGAGGCGGGCAGATCACTTGAGGCCAGGAGTTCAAGACCAGCCTGGCCAACATGGTGAAACCCCGTCTCTACTAAAATAGCTGGGTGTGGTGGTGAGTGCCTGTAATCCCAGCTACTCAGGAGGCTGAGGCAGGAGAGTCACTTGTACCCGGGATGCAGAGGTTGCAGTGACCTGAGATCGCACCATTGCACTCCGGCCTGGGAAACAAGAGTGAAACTCCATCTCAAAATAAAATTTAAAAAAAGGTTTAAATTAGCTGGGTGTGGTGACTCACAGCTATAGTCCCAGCTACTTGGGAGTCTGGGGTGGGAGGATCTGTTTGAGCCTGGGAGGTCAAGGCTACAGTGAGCTGCGATTGTGTCACTGCACTCCAGCCTGGGTGACAGTGTGAGAATTTGTCTCAAGAAAAAAATGTTAACATCACCAGTGATATGGCATATGGACATCACACACCCCCAGGATGATGTAATGAGAGCAGCAATGCCGCTCTGTGGCATTCTCTCTACCTCCACCCCACAAAACTATAACCTCAATCTAAACAAGACAGAAGATCAGAGGAACGCAAATGGAGAGACAGTCTACAAAACAACTGACTAGTAATCTTTAAGTTTCCAGATCATGAAAGACAAGGAAAAAGTAACAAACTATCACAGATTGCAGAAGACTAAGGAGGCATGACAACCAAATGCAACAAAGTATCCCAGACCGCTAAGATAGTGGAAACAAAATCCCAGTGAAATCTGCCATGTTGTCAAAAGTATCGTGCCACCCCAATGTCTCAGGTTTTTTTTTTTTTTTTTTTTTTTTTTTTTTTTGGGATGGAGTCTTGCTTTGTCGCCCAGGCTGGAGGGCAGTGGTGTGATCTCAGCTCACTGTAACCTCCGCCTCTTGGGCTCAAGCGATTCTCCTGCCTCAGCCTCCCAAATAGCTGGGACTACAGGCTTGCACCACCACGCCTGGCTAATTTTTTATTTTTAGTAAAGACAGGGTTTCACCGTATTGGTCAGGTTGATCTTGAACTCCTGACCTCATGATCCAACTGCCTCGGCCTCCCAAAGTGCTTGGATTACAGGCATGAGCCACTGTGCCTGGCCAATGTCTTAGCTTTAACAAATGCGCCAAAGCAATACAACATTCTAGCATTTGGGGAACCTGGAAGACGGATATTTAAGAAATGTCTGTACTATCTTTGCAACACTTCCATAAGGCTAAAACTAGTTAAAAGTCAAAACAAAACAAAACAGGCCCAGCACAGTAGCTCATGCCTGTAATCACTCTGGGAGGCTGAGGTGGGCAGATCACCTGAGGTGGGGAGCTCCAGAACAGCCTGGCCAACATGGTGAGACCCTGTTTCTACTAAAAATACAATATTTACCCTAGGCGCCATGGCTCACGCCTGTAATCCCAGCAATTTGGGATGCTGAGGCGGGCAGATCACAAGGTCAGGAGATCGAGACCATCCTGGCTAACACAATGAAACCCCATATTTACTTAGCTGGGCATAGTGACTCGCACCTGTAATCCCAGCTACTCAGGAGGCTGAGGCAGGAGAATCACTTGAACCCAGGAGGCAGAGGTTGCAGTGAGCCGAGATCGTGCCACTGCACTCCAGCCTGGGCAACAGAGCAAGGCTCTGTCTAAAAAAAAAAGGGGGAAAAAAAAAAAAAAAAAAAAGCCGAGCGGTGCAGTGGCTCACACATGTAATCCCACCACTTTGGGAGGCTGAGACAAGAAGATTGTTTCAGCCCAGGAATTCAAGACCGTCCTGGGCAACAGAGTGAGACCTTGTCTCTACCAAAAATTTTCAAGAAAATTAGCCGGGGCCAGGTGAGGTGGCTCATGCCTGTAATCCCAGCACTTTGGGAGGCTGAGGTGGGTGGATGACAAGGTCAGGAGTTCAAGACCAGCCTGGCCAACATGGTGAAACCCTGTCTCTACTGAAAATACAAAAACTTAAGCCAGGCATGGTGGCAGGTGCCTGTAATCCCAGCTATTCAGGAGGCTGAGGCAGGAGAACTGCTTAAACCCAGAAGGCGGAGGTTGAAGTGAGTCAAGATTGTGCCACTGCACTCCAGCCTGGGCAGCAGAGCAAGACTGTCTCAAAAACATAATGATAATTAAAAACAAAAACAAGGCCGGGCGCGGTGGCTCAAGCCTGTAATCCCAGCACTTTGGGAGGCCGAGGCAGGTGGATCACGAGGTCAAGAGATTGAGACCATCCTGGTCAACATGGTGAAACCCCGTCTCTACTAAAAATACAAAAAATTAGCTGGGCATGGTGGTGCGTGCCTGTAATCCCAGCTACTCAGGAGGCTGAGGCAGGAGAATTGCCTGAACCCAGGAGGCGGAGGTTGCGGTGAGCCGAGATCGCGCCATTGCACTCCAGCCTGGGTAACATGAGTGAAACTCCATCTAAAAAAAAAAAAAAAAAAAAAAAACAAAAAAAAACGCTATGATATCTCCGAATGGGGGAGTCTGACTATTATTTTTCTTGTTGCTGCCGTAACAACCTTACCAGGAACTTAGTGGTTTAAAACAACACAAGTTTATTAGAATATGATTTAGAGGTCAGAAATCCAAAACGGGGTGGCAGGACTGTGTTTTTTCTGGAGGCTGCAGGGGAGAATCTGGAATCTGTTTCCTTGCCTTTTCAAGCTTCAGGAAGCCGCCCCCATTCCTTGGCTCATGGCCATTCCTGCGTCTTCACAACCAGCATCATGGCACCCTCTCCGCTCTGACCTCTATGTCTGTCCTCTCAACTGTTTTTTTTTTTTGACAGCGTCTCCCTCTGTCACCCAGGATGGAGTGCAATGGTGTGATCTCAGCTCACTGCAACCTCTGCCTCCTTTCTTCAAGCGATTCTCCTGCCTCCACCTCCCAAGTAGCTGGGATTACAGGCATGCACCATCACGACCGGCTACTTTTTGTATTTTTTACTAGAGACGGGGTTTCACCATATTGGCCAGGATGGTCTCAAACTCCTGACCACGTGATCCACCTGCCTGGGCCTCCCAAAGTGCTGGGATTACAGGCGTGAGCTACCGCGTCTGGCCCTGAATCCCACTTTTTTTTTTTTTTTTTAATATTAAAGACGAGGTTTCACCATGTTGGTCAGGCTGGTCTTATACTCCCGACCTCAGGTGATCCGCCCACCTTGGCCTCCAAAGTGCTTGGATTACAGGCGTGAGCCTGTGGGTAACCCCCCATATAGGCACCGAGGAAAGAGACCTAAGAAGAACCCTGGCACAGTTAGGGCTTGAGGAATATCTCACTTTATAGTGTTACTACTCAGCTATTTCCTTTTATATAATCCTTTAAACAATCATATATTAGTTTATAGAAATAGGGCTTGAAGACTCCCTTTATATAATCCTCTATATATAATCATATAATAGTTGACAGTATGAGTGCCTAAAGAATATTCCCTCCATATATACCTATAATTATATCTTAGTTCATAATCGGAGGAATGCCCAGAGTGGACACAGTACAGAGCATGAATTAAGGAATAAGCAGCTTATAATCGGAGGAATGCCTAGAGCAGACACAGTGCAGAGCATGATTTAAGGGAAAAACAGTTATACCAGGGCAAGAATCCATGGCCCAGGTGGCAGCGTTCAGTATCGTAAAGATACTCACTGTGTGGCAGGCTTGGGGCGAGAGCCACTCCTCCCGACAAAGCAGTTGTAGGATTTTGCTCCAGTTCTTGTGGAAGGCTGCCCTCAGACCGGCAATCCACCTTGGTGACTGTGAACTTTATCAGCTCTTGCTGCTGTGCTGCTTGAAAAGCATCTTCCCATAGAACCCATTGGAAGCTGCCAGCAGGTGGCAGTAACCTTGACAGCTCTGTCACTGCTATGTGACTTAAAGCATCCTCCTATAAATCTTCTTAGAAGTAGTTTCCCATAGATAGAAGTATTGCACACTGCACCCTCTTCACTGCGCACGGCCCACCTTCAAGCCTCGGTGACCTAATGGGGGTGGACCCCTTACTGCACACGGCCCCTGCCTTCATGGGAATGGGCCCCTTGCTGCGCACTGTCCACCTCCCAGCCTAGGTGACCTAATGGAGGTGGACCCCATGTTTTATTGCTCACGACCCTATCACTATCCTTAAAGATGATTTCACTCACTGCCCTGCACACTGCACCCTCTTCACTGCACGGCCCACCTTCAAGCCTCGATGACCTAATGGGGGTGGACCCCTTACTGCACACGGCCCCTGCCTTCATGGGAATGGGACCCTTGCTGTGCACTGTCCACCTCCTGGCCTAGGTGACCTAATGGGGGTGGACCCCATGTTTTATTGCTCACGACCCTATCACTATCCTTAAAGATGATTTCACTCACTGCCCTGCCCCCTAACCTATGCACAATAAATACTCATGCTTCTGGACATTCGGGGCCTTGCCTGACTCCGCTCATAGATGGCGTGGCCCCCTGAGCCCAGCTGCGTTTTTCTTGTACTTCTGTGTCCTGTCTCTTTATTTCTCAGATCCTGTGCCTCAGCACAGCATAAGGCTCACCCCATGACCCTGTGGGGCACTCAGCCTTACATCTGGCTCCCAACGTGCCCTACATGAGCCACCACACCCGGCCCCTGCATCCCACTTTTATTTTTATTTTTATTTTTATTTAAATTTTTTTTTCTTTTTTTTTTTTTTGAGACAGAGTTTCACTCATGTTACCCAGGCTGGAGTGCAATGGCGCGATCTCGGCTCACCGCA
>NW_022437160.1:17327-18801 GCF_009761245.1 Sapajus apella
CTGGGTTGGGGAAAAAAAAAAAAAAAAAAAAAAAAGACTGTTAGGATTACAGTGGGTCCACCCAAATAATCCAAGATAATCTCCCTAACTCATCAGCCTTAACTTTTTCTTTCTGATTTTTTTGAGACAGGGTCTTGCTCTGTCACCCAGGCTGGAGTGCATTGGTGTGATAATAACTCACTGCAATCTTGACTTCCTCGGATCAAATGACTCTTCCGCCTCAGCCTCCCATGTACCAGTACCTGGGACTACTGATGTGCACTACCACACCCGGCCGTTTTTTGTTTTTTTGGTGACAGAGTCTCACTCCTTCACCCAGGCTGGAGTGTAGTGGCACAATCTCAGCTCACTGCAACCTCTGCCTCCCAGGTTCAGGCAATTCTCCCGCCCCAGCCTCCAGAGTAGCTGGGATTACAGGTGTATGCTACCCTGCCCAGCTAATTTTTATATTTTGATTAGAGATGGGGTTTCATCATGTTGGCCAGGCTGGTCTCGAACTCCTGACCTCAGGCGATCCGCCTATCTCAGCCTCCCAAAGTGCTGGGATTACAGGAGTGAGCCATTGGGCCTGGCTTGCCTTTTAAATTTTGTCCTAACTTCTTGAGCAGAAAAGCGGCGCCTTGGCTGGGCATGCTGGCTCATGTCTGCTATCTCAGCGCTTTGGGAGGTTGAGGAGGGTGGGTCATAAGGTCAGGAGTTAGAGACCAGCCTAACATGGTGAAACCGCGTCTCTGCTAAAAAATACGAAAGTTAAACAGATGTGGTGGTGGGTGCCTGTAATCCCAGCTACTCAGGAGGCTGAGGGAGGAGAATCACTTGAACCCAAAAGGCAGAGGCTGCAGTAAGCTGAGATCACGCCACTGCACTCCAACCTAGTGACAAAGGAAGACTCCGTCTCAAGAAAAAAAAAGAAAAAGAAAAGAAAAAGAAAGAAAGAAAGACAAAGAAGAAGAATGGGAGAAAATAGGAGACAGATACCAGAAAGATGGGGTCAGAGATCAGAGACGGGGAAGGTCAAAGACCATGAAACAAATGGAAACAGACCCAGACAGGGGGAAGAGACACCTGGGGGACGGGGGGACACAGAAATCCAGGGGACCGGAAAGAGTAGGTGTGGTGGGGTGGTTTACGCCTGTAATCCCAGCACTTCGAGAAGTCTAGTATGGTGGATTGGCTGAGCTCAGGAGCAGGAGACCAGCCTGGGCAACACAGCAAGATCCCACCTATAGAAAAATGACCAAAAATAGCCATGCATGGTGGCTCACACCTATAGTCTCAGCTACTTAGAAGGCTGAGGTGGGAGGATCATTTGAGCCCAGAAAGTGGAGGCTGCAGTGAACCGAGATTGTGCCACTGCACTCCAGCCTGGGCAACAGACTGGGGTGGGGGAGAGGAAGGAAGGAAGGAAGGAAGGAAGGAAGGAAGGAAGGAAGGAAGGAAGGAAGGAAGGAAGGAAGGAAGGAAGGAAGGAAGG
>NW_022437160.1:18811-20691 GCF_009761245.1 Sapajus apella
AGGAAGGAAGGAAGGAAGGAAGGAAGGAAGGAAGGAAGGAAGGAAGGGAGGGAGGAAGGAAGGAGCGAGCTGGTGCAATGGACCAGGAGGAAGGGAGGGGAAAAGGGAGGGAGGGAGGGGGGGAGGGAGGGAAGGAAGGAAGGAAAGAAAAGGCCAGCATGATGACTTAAACCTGTAATCCCAGCACTTTTGAGAGGCTGAGGTGGCGGATCCCTTGAGGTGAGGAGTTTGAGGCCAGCCCAGCCAATGTGGCGAAACCCCGTCTCTAAGAAAAATGTAATAATTAAGGCCGGGGCGCGGTGGCTCAAGCCTGTAATCCCAGCACTTTGGGAGGCTGAGGCGGGTGGATCACAAGGTCAAGACATCGAGACCATCCTGGTCAACATGGTGAAACCCCGTCTCTACTAAAAATACAAAAAATTAGCTGGGCATGGTGGCACGTGCCTGTAATCCCAGCTACTCAGGAGGCTGAGGCAGAAGAATTGCCTGAACCCAGGAGGTGGAGGTTGCGGTGAGCTGAGATCGCGCCATTGCACTCCAGCCTGGGTAACAAGAGCGAAACTCCGTCTCAAAAAAAAAAAAAAAAAAAAAAAAGTAATAATTAGCCAGATGTGGTGGTGGGAGCCTCTAATCCCAGCTACTCAGGAGGTGGAGGCAGAATAGCTTGAATCGAGAGGTGGAGGTTGCAGTGAGCTGGGATCACACCACTGCACTCCAGTTTGAGTGACTGTGCAAGACTCTGCCAAAAAAACGAAAGGAAGGAAGGAGGGAGGGAAGGAAGGATAAGAAAGAAAGAAACAAAAGAACAAAGAAAAGAAAGAAGGAAGGAAAGAAGGAAGGAAGGAAATCCGGAAGAGAAAGAGGGCCAGGATTAGCAGGGCGTTCTAACCCTTAGTGCCTCTCTCCACACCCCCAGCAGAGGGCGACCGCGATCCCTTCCCCGGGAGGCGCAATGACCAATCCCCTCCACTTCCCCCAAGTCCACTTGATGGTGCTATTTTTACGCAGTGTCACCGGACACCAGTGGCCAGAAGGCCACCGTCTCGTCTCTGCGCCCTTCCGTTCCTGAGAATGACCCTGTGGCATCTCCCCCGCCCACACTCCCAACCCCCGCCCACTGCAGTCCAGCCTAGCGTCCTTTGCGAGTCACAGCACAGCTCAGGCCCCGTTGGGTCTCAGAATGTCTTGCGTAGAATCCAGATGGAGACTTTGGGGCCAACTCTGGGGAGAGAATGGGGCGTGCGTGCACATACTCTGGTTTACAGCTGCCAGAGTGATCCTAGGACGGGACAGCCACTGGGACTGCGGCGGGACCGACCTGGAGTGAGGGTCAGGGAGAGATTCAGAGATATGACTCCTGAGACCCTAAGTTCTCTAGAGATGCTAGGGGGAGACCCAAAGGGGAGCGGAAGAGGAAACCCGAGACAGAGACATGGAGGGCTAAGAGGTAATGAGCAAAAAGAGATGCAGAGAGACAAGAGATAAACGGAGACAGACCAAGAGTCAAAATAAAGACGGAGACCAAGACGCAGAGGCTGGTAGAGGGACCCATACAGAGGCCCTCAGAACGACGAATCTCATAAATAAATGACCCACAGAAATACTCGCTCAGAGATACATCGCAACAGAGACAACCCAGATACACCCCAGAGGAGACACAGCCGGACACAGGCACACAAGAGTGAGACACAGAGCTGCAAACCGGCGACTCCAGGCAGGGCGCGGTGGCTCACGCCTGTAATCACAGCACTTTGGGAGGCCGAGGCGGGCAGATCACTTGAGGACAGGAGTTGGAGACCTGCCTGGCCAACATGTCTACTAAAAAAAAAATACATATATATATATATATATATATATACACACACACACACACACACACA